>NC_080026.1:115544418-115773726 GCF_030020395.1 Manis pentadactyla | reverse complement strand
TGACAACACAGATGGAGAAAGTACAGACAGAGCCACAGGGAGAAAGCTTATTGTAGAGGCAATAAGCAAGTTGGCATGCTCTCTGCACTGTATTAAGAGTGTGTAATACTTGACTGCACAAGCTGGCTATAAGCATAAGAGATACATTAATTTTTTGAAATTTAAGCTAAGTTACTTTGTGACCATTGAAATATATTTCATGGATTACTAAGTGTTTTCTACACCAATGGCTATGAGAAAATCTCAGAATGTGCCTTTTTAAAGATCCATCTTTCCCAATTATAGACAGTAAGTCTTGGTCTTCAGAGGCATTTGTGTGTGTGTATGTGTATATATATATATATATATGTCATTACAATTACAGTCCTGAAATGAGAATCACTCTGATTGATTGATCAAATGGCAAAATGCCCCAATTTTACAACTCACACTGTTTTGCAAAGTGCCTTGTGTATTCCCACATCTCCCTGGGTTCCTACCATTAAAGGTGGAATTTATTGCCACACTTTTGGCCCCATTATAAAACCCGTTTGTAATTTGGTCAATAGAAGGCAATAGAAGTGATAGTGTGCTAGTTCTGAGCCTAGGTTTAAAGACGCCTTTTCTGATTTTATTTGGACTCTCTCACCTGTGCATCTGATCCAAGAACAAATCTGAGCTAGTTTACTGGAGGGTTTGGGGCTCCTTGGAATAAAGTAAAGTCGTCTCATCCGAGGTCATCGTAGCCCAGTCATCCCAGACCAAGTCAGCCTTAATATGCCCTCAGCTTACTGAAATTTTAGACAGGCTTCTCCCTGACTCTATGCCCATGACCTCCCTTTTCTAAGGCATTTTCTTTAGAAAACCTCTAATTGTAAATTCTTTGCCCTCTTTGCGATGTAAAGTTAAAAAAAAAACACCTCTTGTCAGTTTTAGGGTCTGTCTCAAGGACCTGGAAACTCTCCTGATGTGTAATCATGAAGATAGAACCCTCCATCTCCCAGTCTCTGCAGGAGAAGAGAAGCCTAACGATCACGGGCAGGGCACCTTCCTCCAAGTTGCAAAACCATCTCCTGCCAAAAAGTTTTGAGTATTTTTCCTTTGAAAAACCCAATTAGCAAACACAGATGGCCTATGACTACCCCAATGTCTTTCAGTACATTGTCACTAACATACTCAAAGGCTTAAAAACTCTCCTACTCTTTCCTTGGCAAATTTTAATTTAGATTGATTTCTGATTTTTCTCTCTTATTGCAGTAGTCTTGAATAAAGAATTTCTTGCCTGTTGAACTTCTCTGGTGCAATTTTTGCTGTGGCTCCATCCAGCTGACATACTCACTATTACAGGACACACACGAGTCAAGTCTGGATGAGACTCGTTGAGCCTTGCTGAGATCAGTGAAATTGCACAGCCAACCTGCTGATTCATGAGCAATAATAAGTGGTAACAATAAGCCACTATGTTCTGAAGCAGTTTGTTATGCAGAAATAACTGATACAGAAATTGACAGCTAGACATGAGGTGCTGTCATGACAAAAAACTTAACATTCGTAGCACTGTCTTTGAAACCAAGCAACAGACATGGGATGGAAATATGGTGAGGAAATTGTTATGTCAGGAAAAATGTCAATTTATGTTATATAGTAGTGAAATTATTGGGAAATCAATCATCTGCAGTAACTTGGCAGAGTATTTATCTAACAATTATATAGATATGAGTAATTAGACTTTTGGGGAAAAAACTACATATGATAAGAAATTAGAAAAAAGGTGCAAATTAATGAAGGAACTGTTCAGATTGAAAGCAGAATTTAAAGGGAACAGAGAGAAGCCAAGAATGCTTAAGAAAAAAAAACTGTTTGCCATTTCCCAGTTTCCCACTTGTTAAAATCTTTTGAGTCAAATGAAGCCTGGGAAACAAAGATTAAATTAAAGATGTGCCGTAGGATTCTTTGTTAAGAATTCTTAAAGAATTAACATAGTATCTAGTAAAACCATTGTGATGTGCCCTGCTATGTGGTCAAACATTACTCTGGGTGTTTGATTGTTTTGGGATGACTGACATTTAAATCAGTGGACTTTGAGGAAAGGCAGACTGTCTTCACTTACATGAGTAGACCTCATCAGTTAAGGCTTGAGTAGAACAAATGACTGACCTCCCCCAAGCAAGAATTCAGCAGCAGACAGCCTTCAGGCTTGGATTGCAATACTGGCTTTTTCCTGGGTCTCCACCTGCTGGCACACCCTGCAGATGCTGGATTTGTCAGTTGCCATAATCCCTTAAACCAATTCCCTAAAATAACTCTCTCTCTCTCTCTCTCCCCCTCTATACATGTACACACATGCACACACACACACACACACACACACACACACACACCGCACATTCTATTGGTTCATTTTGTTTCTGTTGTTTTCTTTTTCTGGAAAAGCCTAACTAAAACATCCCTTATCTGGATAAAATGGTTTCTAAGAATTCAAGGGAATTATCCCACAGTAGCTTGTCATACCCAAGGTGGCACTGATAAAGACAAGTTCACAGGGAGTGAACTTCCATTCAATATCAAGCCCACAGAAATTCCACCAAGTGCTAAGTGACTTATAAAGGCAAAAGGTTATGCCATCCCTGGTTATAATTTTAAAAGGCTTCTGAAGTCTCAAATTTTCTGTGGGTTGAAAGTAGGTTGAGAAAGTTATTCAAAAGATACATTTTCTCTCTCTCTCCTTCATAAGTAACAAAAGGGGGCAGATAAGGAAAGTCATCTCAGAAGGCACACCTGCAACCAGCAAATAACAAGACCACAATGCTGCTTCTGCAGAGCTCTGGGACCTGACCAAGAAATACTCCCAATCCCGAGAGTTGAGGCAACCAGCAACACCTCCCAGAGTTATGGAGCTGCAATGCATGAGGAACCTCTATGTCCCATACATGCTTCCCGTTCTTGAATGAGAGTGTCTATTATGGTTACCCTGTTCTTATTCACCACTGTCTATTTTATATATTTGGAAGGAGGGATGAAAACATATCTATTTGATTCATAGTTCTTCAAATTAATGAATGCCATACTGGGATGTAGATAAAAGATCTTGGATTTTGAGTTAAATACATCATTAGATTAGAAGTGAGAGGGTTTGAGAGGGGTGGGTGCATTTTTCACATGAGAGGAGGTCAATAACTATAGCCAGAGAGTAGAGGGTAACAGATTTATTGTCAAAATTGTGCAAGTTCTCCACTCCTGTCCATATCCATGCTCTTTGCAACATGACTTTGCAGGCCCTGTCATTAAGCAATGGAGTCTGTTCCTCTATTCTCAGTCTGCAGTTGTCTTGTGACTTTCTCTGGCTCCTAGGATGTGACATAAATGACAGTGTGCCAAGTCCAGAGGCTGTGCACACCCCTGCTCTTCCTCCTGGATACCTGCCTCCACCATGAGGAAAAGGATGAGTTAGTCTCTCAGAGGACAAAAGATATCAGGTCAGAGCCAAGTTGTCTTAGTAGGGGCCATCCAAGACTACCTGTCTCCTAATGGACATGCCAGCAGGCTGCAGACACATTGAGCCCAACTGTTATTTGCCAGATCTGGTCTAGATCAGCTAAGCTGTGAAGCTCATGAGATTCAAGAGAAATAATAAATATCTAATGTGTTCAGCCTCTAATTTGGGGGTGAATTGTTATATAGCAGTGTTAACTGATTAAGTCATATATCTACCCTGGAAATCTAGGATGAGGCATCAGTAACGGTTTCTGTTAAATTAGGCACTACAGTCACTCCCTTTCAGCCACACTGGCTGCCTTGTTTTCCCACAAACATACCAGGTATGTTACTGTCACTGGTCCTTGTTTATCTCCCAGATAGACACAGGTATCTCCCTCATTTTCAGGAATTTGAATTTGCTCAAATATATACGTGTATGTGAAACCTTTCTTGACCACATTATTTAAAATCAATTTGTCAATCTTCGCTGCTTTATTTCTTCATCACCCGTTGTCTCCATTCAACATACACAAATGAGGCACGTTTAGTCTCATGTTACTAAGATGAAAATATTGAGAGGCCAGAGATTTTGTCCTTTTTTTCAGTGTTGCACATGTGGTAAAGTTATACATATAGTAAGTATAAGTATACTAAATTAAAAGTGAAAAGAATAAAGAATAAACCAAGGATGAAGGAAGGAAGAAAGGGAGGTAAAAGCAGGAAGGAAAATGAAAAAAAAGGAAAGGAAAAAGGAAAAAGAAGTTATTGTAATAGCAGAAGGGGTACTAGTGACATGTAATCTTTAAGATATAATTCATTATTCATGCAATAATGCATTAAATAAACAAAGTAAAATTTATTAAAACTATATCAAGCATAGTGACAAAAGCTAATTCTGGTAGCATAATTATGTTAATAAATTAAAAATTTCTTTCCTTGAGAGGAAAGAGGAAGGAAAGGCTAAAATTTGCTCAAGGATTTGGAAAGATTTCTCAGAAAGATAATATTTTGATTGGACACAGGACATGACCAATCAGAGAAGGTCATTTCTGACTGAACTGAAAACATGTGTAATAGATCAATGAACACAGTATATTTGGGAAATTGCCAGAACATGATTGTAGCTATGGTTGGAATGTCAGATTGGCAAAAAATTCTAAAATTTTTAACATGATATGCCAAGAATTTGAAATGTTATCTATAGGCAATGGAAAACCAGGAGAAAGGTTAATCATAGTGGAGATACCGTGTGTGATATTTAAGTCTGATGTGATTGTGTACATAATCCAGCTTGGGAAGAACAAGTGCTCCCAGCTGTACAGAAGTTCTTTGGAACTCTGGGATATGGTAGCATAATCCTTCTGATAGAGCCATTTAATGAAGATCCGACATGGAGCCAGACAGGAAGCCAAGAAAAACACTTTTAACACTCTAAGGAGTCCATCTTCTTTCTGTAGCTATAAAAAGAGATGAGAGTTCTGGCAAGTCCACTGCCGCCTTCCTCACCTGCTCCTGCATGGATCGTGCTCTAACTGCCAGGTATTCTTTACCTTGAGAAAGACATTCCTGACATGAATAAATCATACATATTGATGTCCCTTTCCAGTAGGGTACATTCTTATGCACTGACCTAAATATGTTCTCTTCCTTCACTCACATTGTGACAAAATGATGGTATTTTTAAAAATGATTAGTAAGAATTTAGTTAGAGCCCAGGATAGGGACTAAAGTTAACTAGGACACCCAGGAATGGCATCCTTCACTGTAGACTCTACACAGGGCACCAACCATGGACGACTTACTAGTATCATTGAGAGATTTTTTCAGTCTCTTTGACATAAACAGGTGAAGTACCTGATTCCATCGCTGAGTTTTCCCCACTGCACAGAAGACAAGCAGCAAAGAAGAGAGACTGCAACTTTACTTGAGATTCAAGACACAGTTGTTGCATGACTCTTGAAAAGCCAATTCATTTTCAAGTCCTAACCTTGTGCAGTAAACATAAAAAAAGAGGCTCTGTTAAACATATTTAGCATTGTCTTTCTTCCTTTTCCCTTCTGTGTTTCTCATATGTCCTGTTGGTTCCATGATGAACTGAGTAGTCTAAATGTCTCAGCCTATTTCTGTTTATTATGGAGACTTGCTGGTCCTTGACAAAATGCATGAGTGAAGTTCTGATGACCTTGGTAGGCTTCTGTGGCTGCTTGAATGCTTTCACCTGCACAAAAGCAAATGGTGTTAAAAGATTTTGAGGAAGTGAGTGACTTGCCCTGAATAATGGTCCTATAAAGAAATGGAGAATCTCACAGAGAGCACTGGAGATGTGTTAGCACAACTTGGAGAAGCTATTCAGCACACCTGATCACAGAGGCAAATATAAAAACTAATGGAGCGTTTTGTAGAGGGATATGACTTTCCCAGGAAGAGTAGCAGAAGGGAAGTGGGAATCCTAGCAGGAGGGCTTTGTGTTTTGTTTAGGCATAGAGGTTAGGGCAGGGAGAAACACAAGCTCCCGTGTTATGTATGAAAAGGGGCTGAGGAGTAAGATTGAGAGGGTTGAAGTAGCAGTGGCCCCTTGTGGCTTCTGCCTGATCAATATCCACTGCCCCTGTAATAGGCACTGCTGCTTCATTTTTCTTGGTGAACCACCCCTGTGCTTGGGAACAAGACAAGGATGTCCACTCTCCCCACTTTTATTCAACATAGAACTGGAGGTCCTAGCCACGGTAATGATGGGCATGAATATATCTCTAGAGTTTATTTTTCTGGTAAATGACTACAAGTCCCTATGGGGAAATTATAGAACATTATATATCATATGTACAAACAGTGGCATTGCCGAGCCCTTCCTAAAGGGGACACAGCCTTCCTTTCTATCAATGAAAACTGGCTTACCTCTAAAAATTCAGTGAGAGGCCATGATTTTTCACTGTGGCACCTGTAGCTAGCCTCTGTTCACTAGATCTAATGTCTGTTGCCTACCTAGCATTTTGTTCAGCCTCATTGGTCCAACATCCTCAAAGTTCATCCTGACACATATGCCTCAGTTTCTTCCAGGAATCAATAGACAGATATTGCAATACTTTTGGGGGGAGAGTATGCACTATTTTCTTCTACAGTATGCACTATATTTCCCCATTTGGACTATGCTGAAATGTGGGCATAGTTATTAGTGTGGCTGCAATAAGGGAAGGAAGGTGGGATCAATACTAAGAGTAGAGCAGGCATCAATTTTTTTATGCATCTGATTCAGGGTAACAACTGGCCATATCTCAAGGCCACTTCTTGTATGGAGAAGATTGCTACTTCTTCTGGCCATAAGGACTTAGGGGAATATGGGCATTCACTTTACTTCAGCTGATTTGTGAAAATGTCCTTTTCTCAGATCTCAGGATCCCAATTTCCTCCCCTAATCCTGACTGTATCATATCAAGCTTACTGAGGTTTGCATTCATTCTACTTTTTAGCTCTGCTAGTTTTACAGTTACATCCTGAGTTTAATATTCAGCACACTCACTCTGCTGCTGCTGGAGTTAAGGGTCTATTTAAATACTGCCATGGAGCCACTCTAACTTTAATAGTTTCCCTTGAGTTGATAGCTGGCTAACTTTAAATTTGTTGTATTCATTTTTTAAGGCTTCTAAAGCTGCCAGTCAACTTTAAAACATTTATAATTTAAATGCCCACATATTGTTTAAATACCACCATTCAATATGAGCTAGTACTTCACCTTACTTAATCTAACTCCAATCCATGACAATCCTGGTTATCACGATGCTTTCATATGCCAGGAGCTGTCACCAAACCACTTATCATCAGTATTAACAACCTTATTGTTGCTGAACTGTGAGTGGCCTAGTTTCAGAATCCTGTCCTGAAGGTCTGCTTTTCAGGGCACAAACATCTTAAATTAAGACCCACAAAAACAGAGCCTGAGATGAAGACTTGCATGTATTTAGTTTGTTTTTGGAAGTGACCCCAAGGAGCTGGAGACTGGGTCTTACAAGAGTGAAAAATTAAAGGAAGGAAAACTAATTGAAGAATGAGTTATAGAGTTTATCACAACTGTGATTTCCCCCACTATGAAACTTCTGAGGTATCGTGTAGAATAAAAATAAGAATTTTCTACTAAAGCGACAGAGAGGAACAGATACCTACTAGCTCTCTTTCCCACTGACCACAGGATTTTCAGTGGGGTGTTAAATACTTACTATGCCTTGGTTTGCATATACATAAAAATGACTGAGTTAGTTTCTACATGCATTTTACTCAGAACTGGCAAAAATGTACTGGAGTAGAAACAAGCAGCTCAGGGGAAATGCCATCAGCTTCTATCTCCAGGCAACTGGTTGCTGCCACAGGGACTAGAATACAATAGGGAGCAAGAAGTGGTGAGTATGGATAAAGGTGATACCGCCCAGAGCATACCTACCCATCTATATTTAGATGCTGGGACAAGTGCCTTTTTCCTTCAGGTTCTTTATAAATGAAATTCTCAGGGCCTGTTTCAGGAGTTTGTAATTTCCTATAGGATGTGAGCTCAAGGAACAATTCTCTTTCCCGTTGCCTGGAAGTCTTCATTTCATTCACTTTGTCAGGATATCTACATCCTACATGATTATTGGCTTTCTTCCAGTCACTACTGATTTTCCCATTAATAATTTCTTTTTCTAGAATTACTTACGATAAATCTTTAATGGCACTGATGTTAAGAAGAACATAGTAATTAGCCAGAAAGACCCCTCACCTTCACATTATTTTGGAGTAACTGGGGAGAAACAGGTATCAGAAATTCTGTACTGTCATACCTCTCTCATTCTTAGTTCTGGGAAACAAGTTTTTCATCCTTGAGTTAGAGGACACTTTTCAAGCACTTCAGGGAGGAAATAAGAAAATTAATTGGAGTCAAAAAAAGTCAAGACAAGGTTTAGAATCTCAGGGGTGTAATTTAGTAAAACAAAGACTGAAAAATTTGGATATTAAGTTAGTAAGACGGAGGAAAATGATAAGGTACTGAAGATAAAAGTCTGGAACTAAAAAACGCAGGTTCTTTGGAAGAACTTAAGTACAGAGGTGGAACTTATTCGAGTTCAGGGAACAAATGTTCTTGGCAATATGTAGAAAAATGTTATTTTCAAGTTGACACTAGAAGTTTCTATTTGTATCACTGGCTCTGAAAATCCAATAGTTAGTAATACTTTCTGAGACAGAAAATTGAACCCAAAATGCCACTGACTGACATGTAAGAAAGAAAAATGAGCTAAAAAAGTAGCCTTGCTGGCTGCCCAGCAGCCACACAAAACACATGAAAGAAGTACATGGTGAGGGATGTAGGTCTTAGTTTTTGGTGCACTTACAGAAAGTAGCTGATTTCAGAAAGAGAAACTGGCCCATTAACCCTGGGTCCCCTCTGGAGCTGAGGTAGTGGACCTAGGGCAAGGAGGTGTTGGGAGCCACACAAAGACAACAAGATGGCCACAGTTCATGAGGTTCCTGCTTCACTTCCTGGAGATTAGCTGCGAGCCCGCGCGCGCCAACAAGAAAGCCCGCGCGCGCCAAGAGATACTCTTCTCCCCCTCCTTCCCCATTATCAAATACCAATCAGAATGTAACTCGCTGCGCCATCCCTGCTATGCAGCCAATCCCCTGCTTACAAGTATCCTATGGCCCACTCTGCCCCTGAACACTGGTGTATATCTACCCCCGTCTTACAATAAAATTTGAGGGCTTGATCAGAATACTGTCTTGCCTTCGCTCTTCTCTCGCCCCCATTTTCTTTCAGGTCGGATCCCCCTCGTCCCCACAAATAACTAGGTCCCGCTGGACGGGACAAGTGGCGCCCAACGTGGGGCTCGAGGCGCGGATCCTTCGCAGGCGGACCCCCGAGTAAGATATCGTCTGGCCAGACCCCTTCTTGATGAAACAATAGGAGACGCCTTTCGCCGCTCACGGAGGTCGTCGTCCCTGGTGAGTACCGGCCGCCTTACAAGAAAATGGGAACTAAATTAAGTAAAGAAGCGGTCTTCATAAGAGACCTAAAAAGTTCACTTAGGGAGAGAGGAGTTCGAGTTAAAAAGAAAGACTTGGTAAAGTTTTTTATTTTTGTTGATGAAGTCTGTCCGTGGTTTATCATTAATGGCCCCGAAATTCATCCTAAAAAATGGCAAAAAGTAGGTAGAGATTTAAATGATTATCTTATCAAAAACGGCCCTGACTCTGTTCCTGTTTCAGTATTTTCCTATTGGGGTCTTATCAGAGATATTGTTGAAAATACTGACCCTGATAAACGTCAACTCTTGTCAGTGGCAGAATATTGCCTCCGCCCCCTATCTCGGGCGGCCTCAAAATCGTCTCTTTCGAGTGATCCCCCTGCCCCAAAATCAGCTAAATCCCCCTCCCCTAGCCCGACACCATCTTTGCTCGGTGCCCTCCATGATACCCCTCCCAAATGTTGCATTTATCCGCCTCTCCCTCGAGATTCGGACTTTGTCGATACACAAAAAGTTTTTCCAGTCGTGACTAAGAGCCAAAATGGCGAGCCTTTAGATCCGGGAGACGCGGCTGAACTAGAAGACGAAGCGGCCAAGTATCACAACCCAGATTGGCCCCTTGCCGCCCCGTCGCTTAACCCCCCTTCTTACACACCCCCAGTTTTGAAAAGAGCCTCTTACACTCCCTCTATTCAGCCTCCCAATGTTTGCGCCCCGGCCTTTTTGCCCCCGTCGGCCCCTCCGTTACCCCCTCCGGCTCCCGATCCTGTTAGCCCCCCTACCAGCACTGAAGACCTAATAGCACAGATAGTAGAACAAAGGATAACTTGCCATCTCCAAAAATTAGTTGTCTCCCAACCAGTTCGTCCCGCATTATATTCGCAAAGGGGCCTCTCTAAGAAACCGCTTACAGCCACAAAACCTAAAAAACAACCTAAAAAACTGCTCTTTCCTGTTCTTACCCGGGCCTCCGCCCGCTCTGGCCCCACCTCCACAACACATAGCCCGGAAGAGGGCGATCTTGAAAGCGACGGCGAAGACGCCCCTGCTGCTCAGGAAATAGAAAGTGAGGGAGAGGAGCAGGCTGAGCCAGAGCCGGCCGAGCCTGCTGATGGCCCTAGAGAATTTCACAAAATCCATTTCAAAAGCTTAAAAGAGCTGAACGCGGCCGTTAAAGCTTATGGCCCCAATGCCCCTTTTACCCTTTCTGTTCTTGATTCGCTGTCTCGAGGAGGACATTTACTCCCAGGTGAATGGCTGCGTATAGTCCAGGCTGTGCTTACCCGTGGTCAGTTTTTAACTTGGAAGGCAGATTTTGCTGACCGCTGTCAGACCATCGCTGCTGCCAATGTAAAAGACCCTCATTCCCCAACAGCGTCCTGGACTTTTGATAAGCTTACGGGACAGGGCAGATATATCTCTGAAACCAGGCAGCAGCGCCTTCCCCTTGGTCTTTTATCTCAAGTGAAAGATGCCGCTTTGGGCGCTTGGATATCACTCCCTGCTTCCGGGACTGCTAACACTCCTCTAACTAAGATCACTCAAAGCTCGCAAGAAGACTATAGCGAATTTGTTAGCAGACTGTTAGAGGCCGCCGAAAGGACCCTTGGTTCCGCGGCTGCCAATGATAAGATTGTAAAACAGCTAGCCTATGAAAACGCCAATTCGGCATGTCGAGCCGTCCTCCGCGGTAAGACTCGAGACAAAACTCTTGATGAAATGCTGAGAATGTGTAGAGATGTCGATCCTTTTACATCCAAAGTCCAAGCCCTTTTAGCTGTAGGTGCCGCTGTTCAAACTCCCCCGGCTTCTTATCCTCCTTCCTTCCCCAGGGGCGCACCGCCTATGCATAACTGCTTTAAATGTGGACAGCCAGGCCATTTCGCTCGCCAATGCCCTACCACAGCTCCTCCTCCTAGAGTTGGGTCAGTCCCCGGTATTTGCCCTCGCTGCCATAAGGGGCGGCACTGGGCCAAAGAGTGCCGTAACAATCCAACAAATCCTTTTTACAGTACCACAAATCCTTTCACCCCCCCTTTTCAGGGAAACGGGCTGAGGGGCCAGCCCCGGGCCCCCCAGCCAATTCCATTTCAGCCGGCCTCGGGGAACAGCCTAGCTGTAGCACTCCCGCCCTCTATCGGGCCACACCCGGGAGTGCAGGACTTGACCTCTGTGCCTCCTCCTCAACAATATTAACGCCTGAGGAGGGAATTACAATTATTTCCACAGGAATTTATGGCCCACCTCCCAAAGATACTTATTTTCTAATTTTAGGGCGAGCTTCCACCACAATAAACGGCCTTATTGTCCACCCTTCCTTAGTTGACAATGACTATACTGGAGAAATAAAAATTCTTGCTAGTGCCCCCCAGTGCCCTGTCAGCATTATGAAAGGTCAGCGCCTTGCGCAGGCGCTCCCCCTCCCTTTAAGTACATCTCACCCTGCTATTCATAAGCAGCGAGGCTCCTCTACCCCAGGTTCTTCAGACTTATATTGGATCCAAGCTATTACTAAAGAACGCCCCACTCTTAAACTTAAGATCCAAGGAAAAGTATTTGAAGGAATTTTAGATTCGGGGGCCGACTCTACGGTCATATCTCAGGCTTCATGGCCCTCCAGCTGGCCCTTACACGCTTCCTTGACCCATCTACAAGGAATTGGGCAGTCAAGAAACACCTTACAGAGCTCACAGTTATTAAACTGGGAAGATGAAGAAGGAAATACCGGATTCATTCAACCCTTCGTAGTTCCTGGGTTGCCGGTAAATCTTTGGGGAAGAGATATCCTTTCTCAAATGAAGGTCATCATGTGTAGCCCTAATGAAGTTGTAACACAGCAGATGCTTTCACAGGGTTACCTCCCTGGTCAGGGGCTGGGCAAACTAAAACAGGGAGATCCCAACCCGATACTGGCCACGCCTAAGATAGACCGCTCAGGTTTAGGGTTTGAAAAACATTTTTCGTAAGGGCCGTTGCTCCTCCTGCACTCCAGGCAGACAAGATTACTTGGAAAAGTGATGTTCCTGTCTGGATCGATCAATGGCCCCTTACCACTACAAAATTAAATGCAGCCATAGAGTTAGTGCAGGAACAGCTGGCTGCTGGACATATTGAACCTTCTACATCCCCTTGGAACACCCCAATCTTTGTAATCCAAAAGAAATCAGGCAAGTGGAGGCTCCTACAAGACCTCAGGGCGGTTAATAAGACTATGGTCTCTATGGGCGCATTACAACCGGGAATTCCCTCTCCAATAGCCATCCCTAAAGGGTATGTCAAATTAGTAATTGATCTAAAAGATTGTTTTTTCTCCATACCTTTGCATCCTGATGATTGCAAACGTTTTGCCTTTAGTATACCCATTACCAATTGTGTAGGGCCTTCTCCCCGGTTTCAGTGGAGAGTTCTCCCAC
Source organism: Manis pentadactyla (assembly GCF_030020395.1). Lineage (NCBI taxonomy): Eukaryota > Metazoa > Chordata > Mammalia > Pholidota > Manidae > Manis > Manis pentadactyla. The sequence goes on along the minus strand of NC_080026.1, from coordinate 115,760,867 downwards.
AAGGAATGGCCAACAGCCCCACTCTTTGCCAAAAGTTTGTAGCCCAGACTATAGACCCCTTTAGGTTGCTCTTCCCCACTTTGTATATTATCCATTATATGGATGATATTCTTCTTGCCGGTCCTGACCAGCAACAGCTCTATGCGGCCAGTCAACAGCTAGTCACTGCCCTCCGAGATCGAGGACTACAAATTTCCCCAGAAAAAGTCCAGGTCCACCCCCCCCAACTATTTTTAGGCTTTGAATTATTTTCTAATAAAATCCTCACTCAAAAAATTCAGTTAAAGAGAAGCTCCTTAAACACTCTTAATGATTTTCAGCGTCTGCTAGGAGACATCAACTGGCTCAGGCCTTATTTAAAGCTGACCACCGGAGAGTTAAAGCCCTTGTTTGATGTCCTACGTGGAGACCCTGATCCTTCCTCCCCCCGCTCGCTTTCATCAGAAGCACAAAGGGCTTTAACCATTGTAGAGCAGGCTATTTCTGAACAGACCATTAGCTACTTCTCTCCACATCTAAGTTTGTGGCTGCTCATTTTCCCTACCCCCTTCTCCCCTACAGGAGTCCTTTGGCAAAACCATCCACTATTTTGGGTTCATTTGCCAGCCTCCCCCCCTAGAGTCTTAGCTACCTATCCTCAATTAGTTGCTGCCCTCTTACGTTTAGGCCGAGAGGCAGCTCTCAAGTTGTTTGGGAGAGACCCTGAAGTTATAACCCTCCCATACAATACATCTCAATTACAATGGCTTATTCAACATGATGATGATTGGGCAATTAGCTGCACCTCCTTCCAGGGGACAATAGACAATCATTACCCTGCAGACAGATTAGTCCAGTTCCTTCAAAAGACCCCGGTTGTCTTTCCCAAGAGGACTAAAACCACGCCAATTGCTGGGGCCGTAATGGTGTTCTCTGATGGGTCCTCCTCAGGTATAGCCGCTTTCAGTATTAATGGGCAAGTTACTCGAATACAGACAGACCTCTCTTCTGCACAACTTGTTGAACTAACTGCAATAATCAAAGTTTTTGAGCTTTTAATAGATGCCCCCTTTAACCTTTACACTGACAGTGCCTATGTAGCAACCTCTGTTCCCCTATTAGAGACAGTGCCTTACATACGTCCCTCTACAAATGCTTCCCCCCTATTCGCAAAATTGCAAAAATTAATTCTAAACCGCGATGCCCCTTTTTTCATCGGGCACATACGCGCTCACACTGGCCTTCCAGGGCCGCTTGCCAAAGGCAATGACAGAGTTGATCTGGCGACTCAATTAGTAACCTCTGTCACGTCAGACTCACCCTTGGCTGCAGCCCAACGGGCTCATGAACTACATCATCTCAATGCTCATACTCTTAGACTCAAATTTTCAATCACCCGAGAACAGGCCCGCCAAATAGTTCGGCAATGTCAAGGATGTCTAACTCTCCTCCCAGAGCCTCATAACGGAATCAACCCCCGGGGGTTAGTTCCAGGAGAGATATGGCAAATGGATGTCACTCATTACCCTCCCTTTGGTAAATTAAAATATATCCATGTGTCTATTGACACATGTAGTGGTTTCCTATGTGCATCCTTGCAAACGGGAGAGGCAACTAAAAATGTTATTACCCATGTTCTCTCATGCCTGGCATATCTACCACCACCTAAAATCTTAAAAACTGACAATGGGCCTGGATACACCAGCTCTAGCTTTAAACAGTTCTGTGCGCAGTTAAGTATTAAGCACATAACAGGAATCCCCTATAATCCCCAAGGCCAAGGCATTGTTGAAAGAGCCCACTTAACCCTTAAAAACATGTTATTCAAACTTCAGTCGGGGGGAGAAGTACTCTATCCGAAAACAGGTAATGCAAAGACACTCCTAAATCATGCATTGTTTGTTCTTAATTTCCTTACTTATGACTCCGCGGGTAAAACCGCTGCTGATCGCCTTTGGCATCCCTCCACGGCAGATAATTATGCACAGGCTATGTGGAGAGATCCGATGACCAACACATGGCACGGGCCTGACCCTGTGCTCATATGGGGGAAAGGACATGCTTGCATATATGATGCTAAGGCACAAAATGCCCGATGGCTCCCAGATAGGCTCATTAAACTTCTAGACACAAATAAAAGCAAAAACAATAACTCTAGTCCAGGGCATGTTAACCCCTGAGAAGCCTTCCCTTTCTGTTTAATTTCAGAAGGCAGGAAGTAGATCCACGCATCTCATGTGAAACCTGTTGTCCCAACCGAAACAACTGACGATCATCCCGCGTGGAGAGCCCGATCCACCAAGAACCCTCTCCGGCTTAAGATCAGCAGAACGCCCCTAAGATGATCGCCTTCGAACTGTGTGCCATTGTACTGGTACTGTGCTCCCTTCCCCCAGGCAGATGTTCCAGCCCACAGCAGTCTCACAACTTGACCTGGGAGGTGATCAGTGGGACAGGGAACGTAGTTTGGAGTGTGTCAAAAATAGCACACCCCTATTCCTGGTGGCCAGACCTGTACCCCGACCTGTGCAAATTAGCAATAGGTGCTCCAGCCAATTGGGATTTGGAAGGGCACACAGACTTCCAAAAACCCCCCTCCTCCCCGTCACCCCCTGGGAGACTAGGATTAGACCCTTGGGGAGGATGCGGAGAGCTCGGCAGGAGGAGCAGGTTAAAGACCCTCACTTTCTACGTCTGCCCTGGCTACCATCGCAGCCAAGCCCTTAACTATAAGTGTGGAGGAAGAGCGGACTTTTTCTGTGCAAGCTGGGGTTGTGAGACCTCAGGTGACACCTACTGGCGGCCCTCCTCCTCATGGGACCTTATTAAAGTCACTGCTAATTACACCCACCCAAAAACAAAGAACCAAGGGAACCCAAATTGGGGCAACGATGGCACGTGCAATACATGGTGTCACCCGTTGCGTATCGAATTCACCAATCCTGGGAAACGGAGTACTATTTGGACAACGGGGGCCACATGGGGACTAAGACTGTACAAAGAACGTTATGACGATGGAGTCTTGTTTATACTCAAGCTTAGAGTAGAGCCTCTTCCGGCTGTCCCAGTAGGACCCAACACTGTCTTGCGAGACCAGCCGCGTCTCCCAGCCCCGCCCGCGCCAACCCTAGCCCCACCTGCAGACGCTGCCACCCCTTCCTTCGCCTCCACTCTTAACCGACCCACCTTCCTTCCTAGCACCGGACAGCGCCTTCTCAACCTCCTTGAAGGAGCTTTCCGAGTTCTAAATACCACCAACCCAAATTCTACCAAATCCTGTTGGTTATGCTTCTCCTCTTCACCTCCTTACTATGAAGGACTAGGATTGTTAGGCAATTTTAACAATACGACCAGCCACGAAGCCTGTAGCTGGGGCTCGCAAAAGTTAACCCTGACTGAGGTAACTGGAAAAGCTACATGTTTAGGAACAATTCCCTCAACCCATAAGAGTCTGTGTAATCACACCATACCCATAGTTACCTCGAGTGAATCTAGATATCTAGTCCCTCCCCGTCAAGGATGGTGGGCTTGTAACACTGGACTAACACCGTGTGTTTCCACCTCTGTTTTCAATCCCTCCCATGATTTCTGTGTTATGGTTCAACTAGTGCCGAGGCTTATATATCATGAGGATCCCTCATTTGTCACTGAGTTCGACCCTAAAAATAGGTACAAGAGAGAATTAGTCTCGTTGACCCTAGCCACATTAGTGGGAGTAGGAATTGCAGCAAGAGTAGGAACAGGGACAGCTGCCATCATCCAGGGGAACCAAAACTATGAAGGGCTGAGAACCGCCATTGACGACGATCTAAAAACCATAGAACAATCTATTACCAAACTTGAAGAATCTCTGACTTCCCTTTCTGAGGTCGTCTTGCAGAATAGACGGGGGCTAGATCTACTGCTCCTAAAAGATGGAGGACTGTGTGCAGCTTTAAGAGAAGAATGCTGTTTTTATGCAGACCACTCCGGAATAATAAGAGATTCAATGTCCAAGCTTAGAGAAAGGCTAGACCAGAGGAAGAGAGAGCGAGAAGCTAGCCAAGGCCCCTTTGAGTCCTGGTTCACTAAGTCCCCATGGCTCACAACTCTGATCCCCACCATCCTTGGACCCTTAGCAGGACTCCTCCTTTTAGTGTCTTTTGGCCCTTGGGCCTTAAGAAAACTAACAGCCTTTATTCGAGAGCAGGTTGACCAGCTCGTCAAGCCAGCAGTTGCTGTTCATTATCACAGACTTACAGCCTGTGATGAAGGATCCGACACCGAACCAACCAATGCTCCCGGTCTCCAGTTCTCAACTTTACAGGCACCTCAACCATGGTACCATCGATTCTGTCACCGTACTTAATGTGGCCCATATGCTGGTCGGCCAGAACCAGACATACCCCATTACCATATATGAGGGTATGGGCATCGAGATGAGTGCGAGACAAAGTACCGCAAGGGAGGGTTCTTCCTAGAACCTCTCTGGTCCTCCCTGAGAATACGCCTGGCTTGCATAGAGGTTGGTATCCATATGTACATAAAGCCTTGATATATTAAGATCAATTTGGCTTTCAGCTCTGCCTCTCCTCCCTAAAAGATACCGAGAGCATTTGCGAAATGTTACCCTGCTGGAGGAGCCAGGCCTCTATTCCCTCACTTGATTAAGGCCCACCTTTCTGAAATAAATAGAAAGGGAGGAGATGTTGGGAGCCACACAAAGACAACAAGATGGCCACAGTTCATGAGGTTCCTGCTTCACTTCCTGGAGATTAGCTGCGAGCCCGCGCGCGCCAACAAGAAAGCCCGCGCGCGCCAAGAGATACTCTTCTCCCCCTCCTTCCCCATTATCAAATACCAATCAGAATGTAACTCGCTGCGCCATCCCTGCTATGCAGCCAATCCCCTGCTTACAAGTATCCTATGGCCCACTCTGCCCCTGAACACTGGTGTATATCTACCCCCGTCTTACAATAAAATTTGAGGGCTTGATCAGAATACTGTCTTGCCTTCGCTCTTCTCTCGCCCCCATTTTCTTTCAGGTCGGATCCCCCTCGTCCCCACAAATAACTAGGTCCCGCTGGACGGGACAAGGAGGTTAATTACAACAAGCAGTAAATCTAACCAGACCTTACACTGGAGTCTGTGAGGCCATTCCTTGGCGGAGTGCAGGAGAGCTCTACGATCACTAGTGGGGAGCAGGGGGAGAGAACAGCAGCACAAGCGGCAGAATGAGCGTCTCTGAAGAAGGGTAGGAGAAGCACTATCTTATTATGGTTCCCCCTTACAGCTGAACATGAGACAAAGGCTCCCTAGAAGGTAATTTATTTTTTAATGTAATCTCATAGAGCCAGGCTGAGGGACACGGGAAACAAAGTTAAGCCCGAACAAGGACAAGTTATTAATCTGGCAACTGTTAAAGATGACTCAATTCAGGACATCCCCTGAGGAGATTTTGAAATGACTCTAAAGTTCTTGTCCCCGGACTGAAAAGTGAAAGCTTGACTTCCTAAGCCCTTGGCCCATTAGTCAAGGGTAGCTCCATGTCATTAACTGACAGATTTTCCACCTGTGTATACACAAATGCCAAATAAGTTCTTATGAGTTTCCCAGGCGACAGCTTCATTAAGCAAGGAGCAAGTGGTCCAGGGCCTCAGGCTGAATGTGAACAAAGCTGGTCACAGGCTGTGTTGACCTGGGGTCCACAACTCTTCCTGAAATCAGATGAAGGAATCAGAGGAAAGAGTTGCGCAGGAGATGCTTGATATGTATATTCTGGTGTCACTCTTGTATCTTATTTTCCACATGCCTATGCTGACTCTATAAACAAAACTTGACCAAATCTCACCAATTTGAGGGGCTTTGCATACAAGCTGTAACTTTTTCAGGAGTGATGTTGCCTGGATCTTGCCCAAGGATAGATTTAATCTGTGAGTAGTAAATCATGCCATTCAAGCTTAGGACCCAGCTGCTACAAAGGCAACAGTGTCAATGAAATAAAATTAACAGTGCAATATACTAATAAAATGGGGAAATCCCAGTGTTACCTATTTTTTAAAAAGTTATTAGCCTGACCCATATTTATTATCCTTTTCTGCAAAAATTAGTTTTCGCAGAAGCTTTTGAGAAGCACAAGCAACAGTAATGAAGCAGAAAAATGATGGATGTTAAGAAATTAAGGTGCTCCAGAATGGGTTATAAACTTGTACTTCTTTGTTGCCCATGCACTTTCGATGAGCTTGCAAAGTTCTAGACCTCTTTAATTTAAGATGGAACAGTTTTATTTCTTTCAGCTACAGTGGAAATAATTTCCTTATCTATCATTAGAATGGTTTAATACTTTCATTAATTCACACATCATAAAGCAGAAAGTGATTTTTATACCTACTCCAATCAGTCATTGTGCCTGATTCAGAATGGAAAATGGTTGTTTTCTGCTGATTCAAAAGACAGACTTAAAGCCAGTATCTTCATGAGCCATCACAATTTTAAGGGCAAGAGTGAGACACAGAAATGTGTTGTCACCACCTCTCTCTTCACATAATTTGGATTATTGCTATGAGCAGCAGAATGCTTGCCAATATATCAAGAGACCCTTGGCTTTGCGGCAGTCAATAGATATGCGACAGCAGGACTGCCTCTGGGACGCAGGGGATTTGTTTCCCTATCATGTCAACAGGAAGCCCACAGGGTTGTCCCTCTCATCCTCCTGCTCCTTTGCTCAATGGCCAAGAAGGTGGCCCAGGTTTAAAAACAAACGAACACATCATAGCATAGAAAGTTATCGCCACATTCCCAGACAAGTCCCACCTATGTTCTTATTTCAGTATCCTGTTGAACATATTTATTTATTCTTGCTCTCCCTGCACAGAGCACTTGATTTCCTGTTCAAAATATGCTACAAACAGGGAAGCTTTACAATGTTACATTATTAAATTTATCAGCCCCCAGTGGTATGAATCCCAATGGAATTTTTTCACTTCGCCTAAAGAGAGTATATACTACGGCAAGGGACACTGAGGAGCTGCCAGCCTGCTGGAACTCACAACAGCAACTCTGACGACTGAGACGCAGATTGCGCTGATGAAAGCTTGAGTGTGTGATTTCCAGCTTCATGGGCAACTGTGAATAGTGTGCCCTGTATGTCCTGAGAAGCAGCATGGGTACCAACAGCAAGGAACCAAACTGGAGAGCTTGGAATAGGAGGAGGGAAGCAAGAAAATAATCGAGGACAGGGTGGCAAATGTACAGCACCTCCCTTCCCATGCATGGCAAAAAGTGTGTCCTCGTATCCCCAAAATAGGATATGCTAAATCCTAATCACTGAAAACAAAGAATGTCCAATGTCCTTACATAAAATACCCAGGTCTCTCCATTTTTAGAATACTCCTAATTTATAACACAATTTATTACTTTAAAATGTGCTAAGTTTGTGTTTTCATTTTTATGCCGTAATAATATCTTATGATATTTTTAAGTTATTTGCACATGAATTATGTTTGAGTCTTACAACTCTGTGACATAGGGTAGGCATTATTATTCCCATTCAAAGATGAAAATAAGTGAGGCACAGAGAAGTTAAGTGACTTTAATTTCACATTTTTAGCAATTGGAAGAACTAAGGTGAAAATTTGCATCTCTAATCAGAGCACTTGGCTTCTTTCTATATATCGTTTGTGTTCAATTAACTGGCCAAGACTGATATGTATAGAGAAAAATTGTCAGCAGCTTATAGGTTCAAAATCATGAAAATAAACAATTTTAAAGTTCCTTTACAGAGAGGGACTAGAAAGGCTGTAGAGTTACTTCCCAGATTTCCTGAAGTTTTAAGTGTGATCTATTTGGATCTGAAAGTTACCTTGTGTTATGCAGCAATCTTGTCCCCAGATTGAACAATATCTCACAAAATCATATAATTAACGTACCATGGAAGAAGAGAATAATTTCTGATCCTCCAAGGCAAATAGTTTTATTCACTGAATCTTGATTACTATTGTAGCTTACTTAAATGGAATGGAAACAAATGATACTAAGCACCAGGATAATGCCTGCCTGCCTTGTTCAGATTATGGAATCATGGCCTGAACATAAATACTGTGAATCATTCAAATGCACCACACCATTGGTAGGCACACTGTTAGGTTCTAGTCTCAGGAAGTAACCAAGGTCAAATTCATAAGTTACTCTCTGTTCTCAGATTCCCACTCAACTCCTGAAATCATGTGCTCAAATATTTTGGTAGAATGAAATGACACTACATATTTTCCTTACATGAAGGAAACAAAGCATTACATCAGATGGGGGCACATTGGTCACTGAAGTCTTCCTCTGATGATAAATTTAAATTTCCTTTCTTGTCATAATGGGAACAGAGTTATGCTAAGATCCACCTTTGCCTGGAGTAGTCTTCTGAGACTTAGTCATTAAGCACTTATTTATAGAGCACCTGTAGAAATAGTATTACACTAGGTCCTCTGTGTATCTTATTTCCTGAGATTGTTAACAACTAGTGATTCAGTGACTTTAGGTCGCATAGGTAATTCCTTCCCCAAGAGAAGTGCTTTCACACATTACAGTATTTGGGCTTGTTTATTGACTCAAAGAGGCAAAGATAACTTTGCCTCCATATTACAAAATAAAGTAGGAAACTGTATAGTATTATCAAAAGAATCCTGGGCTTAGAATAGGGAGACTGGGATAATGAGATGGAATTTAGAAGGAAGGTGTATCTAAAGCTAAGAATAAAGCTGAAAGAAAGAGAAACCCAATAAATCTATGGCATAAAGGTTTAAAATAGGTTAGGTCATTTCCAAGCTGTATCTAACATTATAGGCTAACTAAAACCAATCAGACTATTCGCTTGGCATTCAAGAACTCGTGGCAGACTGAGAGGAAGTTAGGCTCTGTGCGCACACACACATACACACACAATCTTTTTATCCTCTCTTAGTGGGCTGCAAAACTTAGTCCAAATGTTTTAAGTTGACATGCAAAGCCACTCACCCTCCCCTTCACCTCTGCCTCTTGTTCCATTTTTCTCCCTACGTTTCAGCCTGTGGGGGCCTGCTGGGAAACTGGTTACCCAGGACAGTAATCTATCAAGAGCACCAAAATAGTGCTCTAACTGTTACAATAAGAAAAATATTTCACTGACCACATCTAATTTGGGGGTAAGTTTACAACGGTTCTAAGTAATGTTTTGCTGGACTGCCGCGGGTCTGTAGTGAGACTTCCAACATGCAAGCTTGAATTCCATCATCTGTTCACAATTCCATCTAAGACAAGAGTAACTACGAAACAGAAATTTGGCTAGAGGTGATGTTAGGGTAGAGGCAAACGTCTCACTATAATAGAAACAAGGCAGTTTTCCACAGTCCTTCTCGTTGGCCTTTATCTCAGTGGACAAAGAGCCACCCGATTTTAAGTAAATAAGTATTTGTGTGTGTGTGTGTGTGTGTGTGTGTGTGTGTGTGTGTGTGTGCGTTTATATCAATATATATTTGTAATTGCCTAAAGGGACACCTAGATGTTAGCCTGCTCATACAGCCCTTCCTATATTTTTCTGGCTTTCCCACCAGTAGCACTGCATGCTCCCTCTGTGCCCTCAACATGCTGGGCACTTTGTGCCCTGCTTGTTGTCTTCTCTGAGAATGGAACACATTTAAATGCCCCTCCACTCCTCACTGGCTCATCATTTTCATCCTCTGATTAAGGAACACCAGCTTTTCCTTTTGGCTTGAAGTTATTTGCTTCTTTTTCTGTATCTCACTGTACTTTCAGACCTCAGTTTTATCACTTAAAACTCTGATTGCAAAATCTCTTTTCTGTAGGTAGCTTTGAGTCCTCATGAATAAGGAGAATGTTGTATTAGTCTTTGTAACCCCAGAACCTGGAGCACAAGAAGTGCTCAATAAATGTTAAATTACCTCCTAAATTCTATGGTGTGGGTTCTAGTCTTGAATGAGTTACAGCTGATAGCTTTGGAAATTAGCTCTATTTTTGAGTTTTGGAGCTTCAGAAAAATTTCACTGTTGCACTTGCCTTGAAGCATTCATGCCAAATTCAAAGGCAACATGCTTTAAAAACAAAAAAGTAGAAAAGCACTCTGTAACCTATAGAGTGGCATGGAGTAAAATGGAATAGAGTAGATCAATGGCAGATCAAGGTCCAGGCTGGTGCAGAGCACATCACTGTAAAAATCAAAGGTTTAATTACAGGCCTGTCTCCTGACTAAAAACAATTTGAAATCCATAAGCATCACAATTTGGGATCTTAATTAGTCCAAGGGTCTCTCCAAAGCATGGCATTCATGGTCAGTGTGTGTGTGATACTCAAAGAGCCCAGCAATAGCTCTGTACCTCTGCATTCTTTGAGATACTCTGGAAAGTAGAACAAAATCTTGGTAATAGATTTTAAAATTAAGGCTTAATATGGCAAAATCTGCTCAGAGGAATACAAAGAGAAAGGGTATCAAAGAAGGCCTTTCTGTATCCTTTTTTGAAATAGTATATAAAGTGAAATTCTACTCGAAGGACAGAGTGGTTCAAATGAACATTTCTAGGTTTATTATTACTTACATTTTCTATTTACCTCCAACTCTTCCCCTGCCAAAAAATTAGTAAGCAAAAACTAAACCGATAAGATACTGTGTTCCTTATCCACTGGTAGTGGATATATATGGATATATATGTATATATATGTATTTTTGCCCCAAACTGCAAATGACAAATTATTTTTTCTGGTTCAATTTTCTGTGTAAAAAATTACCCCAAAACTCATTTGTTTAAAGTAACCATATTAGTCTTGGGAATTCTGCAAGTTGGGAATTTATTATTCAGTGGGGTACCTTATCTCTTTTTCATGATGTCTGAGGCCTCAGGTGGGTAGGCTCAGAGACTGCAGGGGCCTGTATATGCCTGGAGGTTAGAATCACCCAAGGGATAGTTCACTTGGCTGCAGTGACTCGAAGGTCAGTACTGCCAGCCTTGAGGTCTACATGTCGTATTTCTATTTGGCTTAGCTTCTTCAACCCATGGAAGTTCTTAAAATGGTAGCTCAAGGCTCTAAAGAATCAGGCAGAAGCTGCAACTGACCGAAAAGTCATACAGTGTCTTTTCTGCTATACTTTATTGATTACACACAAGTCATGTGCCCACTTAAATTCCAAGAGTGGACGTCTCAGTAGAAAGTGTCAGCACACTCTCTTGCAGGAACCAATCAGTTCGTCCTTAGGAGGATGTATCATTTTTATCATTTTTAGCACTCATATACCAAAACTAACCCACTCCCCCTCATCCCCAGCAGACTCCCTTGAAATGAAGGCATGGAAAGTGACGATTCACCATGAATATGAAAACCAGGAAGCTGGCATTTTATTTCAGCAGATCATACCTTCTCCAAGGTACTGTGCGCAAGTCAGAATGTCTTCTATTCCTATCTCACGCCTCGCTTTCTCATATCTGATTACATTTGTCTGACTGCCTTAACCTTCAAAAGTCTGCATTTCCTGATCTTCATTTGGTGGCTTCCTGAAAGCCTCTGTTTTTGGTAAATTTTCTGTTATTTCATGGATTTTTCTGATAATGTGCCTGGAAATGGGAGCTGGGAAGTTTGCATCACATCGTGTATTCCACTTAAAAAACACTCTATGAAATTACAACACAATTGAATAAATTTTTAAAATAATACAAGTAGAATATTTAAAGAACCTGACTAAGGATACTTTGGATACATTTTTAAAATATGCCATTAATTTAGAACTTAATGCACTTTGGTTAGTTTGTGAGGAGATGAGTTTTCTTAAACTATGATTAAGAATACATTTAAATTAAAATGTTCTGACAAGGTAGTACAGAGAAACCCAAAAAGTTTCATCCAACTGAAAACATCTCATGGAAATAATTTCTTCTGCCTACTTGAATGTGGTTTATGGCATTTATATAGTGCTAGAGGGACAATAATAAAGTTTGCTCAATGAGAATATCAAATTGATTTATGCTTATTTTCATTGGTGTGTGGTACATTTATTCCATTCACCATAAAGAGCTTCATTTTCTAAATTTAATCTTTTTAAAGCACTAAAAAAATATATTTTGTCTTCTCCTCCGAGAAAGCTTCCTGGTAGTTTGCAGCAGTGCAACATTTTTCCTTGGGAAAGTTGGAAGGAACTTGCATAGTTGATCTGGGAGATGAAATGATGGAGGAAGATATCAAATGAAAGCAATAAAAAAATATTAAACTTTCTATGAAACTCAAGTTTTGATCTATTATGGTTCTTAACATCATTAGTTATTTGATATTTAATTCACCTGATGTTCAATGAAATTGGGAGAAAGACAGAGAGGCAAGTAAAGGTAATTAAAGAGATTAGGAAAAACTAATAACTTTACAATTCCTTGTATCTGTGGCCATGTGTCTAACTTGGTGCTAAAGTGTGAGTTACTCCCAACAGGATTCTGTAAGTAATAGACATGAAAATTAGAGTTGTCAGAGGCCTTGCTAGAGCACATGGGACTTCGCTCAAGCACTGAAGACAAGCAGAATTTGAATGGATGGAAGAGAGAAAGGGAGAGGATTTGAAAAAGCATAAAGTTTGGGCTGCATATGGTGTGAGGTGGAAGGGATTGAGTCATGAGTCTAGAAATCATATAGTGACACCAAACATGTCTCCAGAGCCTCAAAGAAGCAGGGATGGTGCAAATAAATGTGAATTTCTTTCCAACAAACATAATGGGAACTGATAACTTAACCAAACTTTTCCAACTTCTGAAAACTAAGTGACATTAAGTCCTAGACTGAAACAGTTTAATGTTAGCTCAGTCCAATGAATGGAATTTCAGAATGCAAGGGATGAAGAGAAGACCCTAAAAGGTTCCACACTGGTTAGAAAAGTATAGAGATCAGAATGTCATAAAATTTCATAAGAGCAGCCCTAGCTACTGAAGACATCAGATACCTATCTTCCGCAATGGTCTGAGGGAAAATAATTTTAAACTAGAATTATACATTCAGCCAAAATGTCAAGCTAGTAATATGAAGATAGAACAAAATTTTAAGATATGCAATGATTCATTTTTTAATTCCCAGATTTTTTTCTGACAAAGCTACAAATATTCCCCAACAAAATGTGGGGAATAAATCCAGAAAAGGAAGAGACAAAGTTCAGGAAACAGTCGCTCTGAAGTAGGTAAAAAGCAACCTATCCAATCAATGCAAGATGCAATCGCCAGGAAGGAAGGTGCTGGAGAAATTTTAAAAAAATAAAAAAAGGGAATTTATAGATTTTCTGAAAGGTTTAACCAAGTCAAGGAAGAGCAAAATATAACAATAGCAAAACTACTGATTGCCTCATTAGTAGTGATAGGAATAAGCAATGTTAAGTATATTACAGGCAATGCAAGTGAAAAATTATCTGTAAGAGTGGTATTTCCACATGATATGATATAAGTAGATAATGTGGAAACTTGACAAACTAAGAAAATTAAGACTTATCAATGTGGATATATATATATATATATAACTTAGAAATACCAAGATAAGTGTATCTAAATCATTGAAAAGGACTTTCCTCCTTTCCTCCAGGGAACAGACTGGAGAGAAGAAGTATTACAGGAGAGACTGCCTGGGTGTAACCTCAGAATCCCCCTCAAAACAATGTCCACCACCACAAATTCAAGAAAGCATGCTAGATGGAACCTCACTGTCATCTTTGTTCCAGAATAATCCTGACATCTTGCCATATCTCATCAGTACATCAGAAACTTTGTCCGTCTGCCTGGAATTCTTTTACATGTCTTTCTTTACATTGATGCTTATCTTGTACCTGCTAATCCCTGCCTAGAGGTAAACTGGCATACAGTGTTTTATTCTATTTTTTCTCTTTTTAATGGGGCCACTACATATAATTGTTTCGATTGTGTGCAAACAACTGTTGGGTAGTCTCATTTGCATTAAAAACCAACATGGATATATATGTTTTTTAATTTTCAGAAAATGATAAAAGGAAGGATAATTTTTATGCACATAAAACCTAGCAATTGGGCTCATTTAGCCTGTAAGCTATTTGGATATAATTGTGTTTAAATTGAATATAATAAAAAGAATAGCGCTGTAATGGATTTTCATCACTATCCTGCCCATTTTTATACCATACAGGTGAGAAAACTAAGGTCTAACAATGGTGACATGATTTACAAAGAATCTCACATAGAGTGTGGGTGGAAATAAAATATAAATCTTCTTGAAAAGAGTCCTATTCTCTCCCAGTTTTGCATAGTGCTCCTCTAACTGGGTTCTGATCCAGAATACATAAAGACATCCAGGCTCACTAAAGCTTTAATAGTGAAATGACAAGCATGGGAATTGACATTAGGAGGCAAGAGGCCAGTCCTGAGGGAAGTCACAAGACAGCACTATGTTTTTGAAACTGTCACTTCCTTTTTTATATTCTTCAGAAAGAATAATAATGAATTCAACCTGGAAGGAGAAAGGAGGATTATAATTATCTATGAAGTGAGACAAAGCTGTGTTTGAGAACAAAGACTCCATAAGAAGTTTGTGGACATTATGGATTACTAACAGGGTAGGACCTAAGACCAACAGTGAGTCCAAAAGCACCTTCAAATCTGTTTGAAAAAAAAAAAAAGGGCCTGAGAAGAGAAATCGGCCACTATGAGGACACTACAGATTATCACTGAGACTTGGTGAGTTTTATATGAAAGTGATATTGTTAATGGCTTAATGTGACATCATACTGCTATAATATGGTAATTAATTATAAAGTGATTATAATTAATCCCAACAATGAACTTTAGAGGCAAAAAGGAAACAAAGAAAATAAGATGCAAAATTCAGCAATGAAATTGAATAATTAATCACAAACATAAAAAATGATAGTCTTCAAAGAAAAGAAGCACTTCCACCTTTGACTGCAGGACAAAGGATGAACTTCCAAATGCAGCTATAAAGCAAGTGATTCCCCCTCAGCACAGAGAAACCTTTAAGGAAATACCTAACACATTAAAATCACACCTGTCCTGATCTCAGCATCATGGGATACTCCAGACTTCCGAGAAGCCTCTCTTCTGACCACCTGATTCTCTGTTAGTCACAAAGTTTCTCTTTTTTTGCAGCTTCTACATTCTGCCTATGGGAACCCCAAAATGCTCTCCTTATTGCAGATGGTCCCTCTGTAGCTGGAGTTTTGGAAAAAGAGGAAAACATAGTACTGAGGTGAGAGTGATGGGTTGGAAGACTAATGATTAAAGAGTGCAGGGCAGCCAACTTTGCCTGTACTTGGATTACCTCGATTTGACTGTTCTGTCATCCACAGGCATAAAGTGCAGAAGAAGCCTGCAGGGCTGACTGTTAAGAGCTGACAGCCCCAGCCCTTAACTTCTGATGCTGTCCTTTAAGATGTAAAGCCAGCTTCACCAGTTCCTTTTGCTCAAACTTTAAGTGGTTTAAATGCATATGGAGTTCAGTCTTTGAAATAAACTTTTTCATTTATCTTATTAATCTTTTCCATGCTATTAATGCTGTTTTTAAAGAGTAAAAAGTCCTTCTCCTTTGCACCTCTGACGTGAAAGAAGTCTACAACACCAGAGAGCTAAGTCAATAAACAAACTACAATTGTTACTCTCTCAGTACCCTCAGATTCCTATTACATTCATGTTTGTAACAGGGGAAAGCATTAGGAATCCATTCTTAATCATAACCCACACACAAGCACGTAAGACACAAAGAAAACTAGAGCTGGGGAGAGACACCAGAATGAGAAATGTCAAGGACTGGACTCATCCTTGAAATTGTGCCAAGTCAGGTGCTTGGATGGCAACCACAAATATCCTATGTCTTCAATAGTAAGATAGGGCCATGTCAGGAAGATGATTTAATAAACAAGGAATCACTTCCCTTCAGTGATATAGAGCTTAGAGTCAATTTCCTGTCAGAGAATGTTTCTCTGCCCAGGTAAGGGCCATATAACCACACAGGACACTTAGGGATGCCAGAGTAAAAATTAGAAGAACAGACATGAGGCAGTCCATCAGAGAAATGTATAAAACCCATGATACCAAAATAACCTTCTGAGAGCAATTTGAAAGATAAATATTCAGGGCAAGGGACATAATAATTTCCCTAATACAAGAATTTGGGTGAGATGCTTCTAAGGGGGTCTAAGAAGTGTGCCAATTCTGTCAGAGTGGCCAACTCTCAGTTTCCTAGAACAGAGTCAGAGAGTGGTTTTTTAGCCAGTTCAGAAAATAACTATCTTTTGAATTAACCTTTTGTTACATAGGTGAGCCGCCTCGGAGTACAGAGCTGCCATATAACTCCAATGCTAGAACACATGGTGTCTTGCATATAATCAGTGCTCCACCCAGGATCTGTTGTTAACATCGGTGCAAACAGAATAGACTAGATTTATTCGTGTATTATGGACTCATCCAGAAAAAAAAAATCTGAGGATTTGGGAATAACACAAAATTAAGCAAAAACTTAAGTAAATTTTTGTTATATATTTCATGCCAAACATTATTCTTCACAATGAGGAATAAATCTTTTATCTGGACTATATTAAGCCTAATGCAAATAAAATGTATTTAAATAAAAGTAATTTCATTTTTTGACAAGGCTGCTGGCTAGCAAAGTCAGACTGTGACACCCTCTTCCCTTCTCTAACACAAATATTAATGATTTTATAAAAGGGAACTAGATTAATAATTTAACAAAGAAGAGCTGAATATTTTCTTCTGTTGTGTCACCAGACAATCATGCTTACTTTAAAATCAATCTTAAGTGTATTTTGTTATGTACTTCCTGTTATTCCAACAAGACTGATTTGTTTTATGCAAGTCACTAAAGAGTCACCATCAAAACAAGACTGGTCCTGAATCTCTCTTAAGGGACCCCTCCTTGTTTTTATATTTTTTAAATCAGTGTTTAAAAAACGAGAGCCTTACAAAACTCAATTTAAGATTATTTTCCACCTGGAAAGCTTTAGACTCAAAAAAAAAAAATCCTCACGTAACATAATTAACAGATAGGATTTTTTTTCCTACATAATTTTATAAGATGAAATATCTAAAAATCATTTTGACAAAAAGGAAAACTTCTCTCTGTGCATGTGTATCCTCCTTGAGGAATAGGCAATACTCATTATTCTTGAAGAATTTCATAGTGATTATTTGTTCAGTCTTAATGTAAAATGAGACAAGTCATTGGAAATATTTTCTAAATTATTTATGAACATTAATATTTTAGCATATGATTCAAATGCAAAATTTCTTCCTTCTGTTTTTCCCAGAATGAAACATCTTTTCAGTATTATTTCTTGAATAAAAATCTCAAGATACATTTTGCCAATGTCAGTGAAACTGCATGCCATAGTAAATGTTCATATACTACACAAACAATAGTTTAATACATTGCCATTGTCATTTCATTAACCATCCTTCAACTATTCAGTTAGCACTAACTATGTGCTAGGCACTCTTCTAGTTGTTTCTTTTTACTGTCATGTATACTTAACTGTCCTTTTTAAACCTAATATAATTCCACTCCCAAACCAGATTCATAGTATCTTTAAATAATACTTAAAAAAATAAAAATAAGATTTTATTGTCTTGGATGTTTGAGTTTTAAGTATCCTTAAGTTGAGCATGATATATTTCCTGCTAACCATATTCATTCTATAAATCAAATGTGAAATAAGACCAATGTAGTCTTTAAAGTGTGTATCTAAAATCATTTCTTACATTTAAGAAGTAAAGTATAAATAAGGTGAGTATTTTTAAGCAAATACTAGTAGGATTATGTATTCGTACTGTGTGTACTGGTTTGCTTTGGTTAGTTTCCAGGGCATTTATTATTCTGGACACAGGAAGTGCGTCATAATTTTGTTTTCATGCTTTCAATTTGGAGGCTACAGTCATATGGCCTCATAATTGTTCTTTGTGACATCACCAAAACCTTTCTGAATTTGGTGAGAGAAGGTTAATGGACCCACTAGCCTTGACATTAATTATTTTCTCCTATTAGAATGTAACTCTTTCTCTTCCCTTCATTGCAATTAGCCATCAGCACTACAGTAGTCTTTTTCATACTGCATATGTGCATGAGGGCGTGTGTGTGTGTGTGTTTGTGTTTGTGTGTGTGTGTGTGTGCATGCACATGTTCTATTGCATGGAGGGTTAGAGTTTAGTTGTGAAATAACAAAAGAAACCTCTGTCTGAGTCCTGGTTCAGTAACTTCTAGAACATGATCTGTAAACTGCTTCCATGGCTATAAAATGGACATTGTGGTAACTCCTTATAGAATTGCTTAAAGTATTACAGACTTTTTATGAACCTAAGTGCCCTTGGTAATTGACAGGTGTTTTTATTCTTGAATAGGACACTATATATAATTTCAGTTTTGTAACGAAATGGATGGGAATGGGTTTGGACATAAGGGATGGTTCCCCTAAGCACAGTGAAGGCCTAATAAATATCTCTTGAACTGAATGTCTACTCAATAGTCTATGTAAAAATTTCTCAGCACTCCAAACAACAGAAATAACTCCACTGATTACCCAATTACTCATGATTGTATAAAATATGTTCCCATTCAACACTCATACTTCACCTTTCATTAATTGTTCCTGGGAGAAGACACTCTAACTATTTGAATAATTGCCAAATTATTTCAGCATCTAGACCTCATTTTCCATAGTCCATTAATAATAGTATAAGGATTATGTCAGTTTAAAAAGTTAATATTTATAATAGGTAGTTCAGTAAAATTGTAAAAATTTGGACATCATTAAAAAAAACTGTGGAAGGACACATACTATGCTTTTATAAACTTCTTTTATATACACATTCTATGCTTTTATAAATTTCTTCTTAACATTTTAAGAAAAATATTGTCAAGCTCTGACTTGGTTTAAGATTGAAGCAAATTACTCTGTCATAATTAATTAGAAGAGAAGACATTTTGAAACACTATTTTTCAACCTCAGTCTGGCATGCTGATGAAAGCAATTAAGCAATGAGGCCTGCCACCAAGAACAGCGACCCAGCCCAGGGGACACAGTGCATTTGTGGAGAAGAATTCACTAACTATATTCCCCTCATTTTCATTTTACCAGCCTAGGTCCTCAGAAATAAAATGCACTTTTAAATTTTATTTCAATAATAAAAATGTCTCTGTTGTTTTTTTGTTTGTGTGTTTTCTAAGTATCAAACTAATAATTAAGAGCAGTATATTCGACAGGGTCAGTCAGCCACAGCCGATGCATGGATCACAGTAAGCTTCCTGAAGTCAGTGAATATGAGGCAAATGCCACCTTCAAAATAATTAAACAAATTAGAAAGGCTCCCTAGTGAATAAAATATAAACAAATAATAACTAATTTGCCATTTTCAAATTCCCAAAATTCTCAGATAGAACTGGAGTTGTGCATGAAATTATTCTAAAGAAGATACTTGTTGATTACAGGGTATGGAGGAAAGCAAGTACTGTCTTTTGGCTAATTGCAATATTATTTGCAAGGAACAATTTGGGGGCAAACAGGTAACTAAATCAAGAAAAAGGCCACAATTTGGATATGTGATTATTATTGCTTTAATGAAGTTCCCTAAACCTTTGAGTGCTGTTGACAAGAGGAAGGAGACAGAGAGTAGTGCTTCTCAATTTAGCCACATTTAAATTACAGTCAGCCCCACTAGAGGACCAACTACAGGCCTTAAGAGCCTGCCTGACTCACGTGTCAGGGTGAAATCAACGTCGGTGTCACGAGCCTTGGTTCTAAATTATTATCTTGCAATACAGTATGTTTATTTCCCCTGGCGCATGGAGTTGCCTATCCAGCCTCTTCTGTGCTCAAATTTTCCTTTTACATTATACCTACCTTAATAAAAACTGTGTTTTTATACAATTTCAGAATAAATAATTCTTTCATTTCAAAATTTAGTCATTCCATGTAGTACTCTTCATAGTTAATTTCATTTATTATATTTAAAATGTCCTTCAACTCTTAGACATTTAAAGAGAATGTATTACCTCCCTTATTGCATGGCTGTGAGTAAACATGATCGAAAAGGAGTGGAGTGAAAAAACTCAAAATATTAATATTTAAATTAGAAAGATTTTAACTGTAATGCATAGAATATTCCAATTAAAAACGGCTTAGAATTAGTGTGTTTCTTTTGTCACTAAGCAAGATATGTAAAGTCTCAGGGTTTATTCACTAAGCCTCACAACAGCCTCGTCAGTGCCCATGTGCTTCCTCCTTTCTCCTCAGCCTTCTTCAGCTTGCTGGCCTCAACCCTCCAGTCTGTGCCCTCCAGATCACAACAAACCACAAGCTGGCTGCCCCTGCTATAGGCATGCTTTCACATGTCTGCACTCATTGGCAAGACAGAGAATGGGTCCTGGTGCATCTCTTCTGGAAATTCCCTGTCTACCTCTCCTGTCTTACCTTCCACGAGCTGATTTTTCTAGGTGTATTCTCTCTTACTCTCTATGATCCCATTGACTTACTCTAGGTCCCAACTAACCTCAAAGTACGCTAGAAAATCAAGTATATTATCTGAATTTTCAGCCTTTATAATCAATAAAGGGAGCAGAAAGAGAGACAAAAGACATGAAACCACTTCAGCTCAAAGTAGTACCATCCCTGAGCCTTAACCATTCAAGTTACAACCGTTCATGTAGAGGACTCTGCACAAATGCTGAAGTGGGAAGAATGGGGAGAAGACACAGAAATTCAAGATGGGGAAGACATGCAGGGATCTTCAGGGCCGGCTTTTCCCATAACGCTGTTTTATCAATGGGCATCCAAGAACTAGCCAGAGGCCAAATGCCAAAGTGTTTCATTTGCTTGGGAAATCATCTGGGAAACTACAGTGAATGATGCTCAGAAATTCAGTTCAGAAGCTTCATGGCTCCTTGGCAGGCAAGTGTTTCAAAAACCGGTGTGCTTGCACTGTGAATGTCACATATGACATCCAGAAGGAGTCTTTGAGGCCTGGCATTTAACGGCCAGAGTTTGGAAAGGAGAATTGTAGCTGTTAGAAACAGATAAGATTTTAATGAAAGATTGTCACTATTTCATTTCTTCCCAAGCCAGAAGTTTTGTTTCCAAAATTTTATAGTTTCACCATAACTATTGTAAATTTTTGAAAGCCATCTTTGCTTACATTATGATTTGGCAGGCATCTTAGACTTTGAGAACTGCTTTTTTCTGGACAGTAATTATAGGTATCTTTATATAAGACCTCACAGGATCATGGAATGCTATCTGGGAAAGAAAAACAGTATTCAAACCCAACACTTGTATTCTTCAGAGGAAGAAACCTAGGCCCAGAGACATGCAGTGACTTGCTCAATGTGACCTGGAGATAGAGTGGAAAGTTGGGGTCTTCAGTCCTGGGTCTGCAATTACCTTTATGCCATAAATAAATAAACACTAAATTAGAAGATGCACACCTGTTCTCAAGGTGCTCTACCTGGAGACATTAAAATCACCATGAAACAGCGTAATGATGAACCACACAAGACCTTTAGCACAGTAGTCTAGAAAAGGATCACTAACTTAAGGGAAAGGTATCTGTTTCTGGGAGTTCTCTCTGGGAGAGGCGAACACAAGTAATATGAAGTAGAATAGTGTTCTGTCTGAAAATCATAGGCATCAAGAGGACTCATTTTGTCAATAGTAAATTTTTGACTTATTTTTTCCCATAGGTAAAATATATAACAAGTAACTTAATGGCCATACATTTACCTACCACCCAGCTAAAGAAATAGAACATTGCCAACAGAGTTTAGGCCATCTAAAATCTCAATATTCCATGTGATTATTTCCACACATAGTCCTGACCACCCAATATTCTGGACACTAATGGTGTCAGTGTCATCAAAGGTAGGATTTTCCAACTGCTGGGAGAATATGAATGGCTCATCACTCATGAACTTATGTTGAACTATTACAACAAAGCAGCCATACCTGAGCAGAAATTACAGACTTTTGTCTGGCTTCTGGTACAACTATAAAGTTCAAGGTAAGTAATGGATTCCTACCTTAATGCCAGGTAATATACTGTGCACTTTTCACAAAGATTTTGTCCATTCTTCTGAAGTAAGAAAACTATACTTCACAGAGGTTTACCTCTGAGTAACCGGGATGGTTGAGTAAGAGAGACATGAAAATGGGGTGATTGTGATTGAAACTCAGTCCTCCTGTCTTGAAATCCATGGCTGTTTCCCTATATATTACCATCTTCTTCATAGATATTTCAAAGCTTGTATTATTCTGTGGTCATTCTGGACTGGTTTCTAATACTGATATATCACACACATGTGTTCTTGAGCAAGCTAAGGAACCTATGTAACCATCAATTTGCTTACATGAAAAAGATATAATATTTATCTTTGTTTTAGAGTTGCTCTAAATAGCAAATTAATTATTGTAAAGTGCTTAGCCCAGTGTGAGACATCAGTAAATGCTCAATAAATGATAGTTATTATTGCTTTCTCTTTAAGAATATGATTTGAAAATTTCAAAGCAAACAGTGCTTGCATTTGGAACATCTTTGTATATCCATGACGTGAATGATGTGGTTGTCATGAGAGAGTGATCATTTGTGAATGCCAGGAACCTGTGGGAAGTAGGATCACATAATTGTAACTATGTCTGGCCTATGATCCTTCCTATTATATGTTATATAATTATATATATGTCATATGTAAAATGATATGTGTTTGTATGTGTGTGCGCATATATATTTTATCAATAAAGGGGGAATCTTAGTTCATGCTTATTCTCACTGCAGTTCAGAATTAATCCAGACTGATTCAAGAGAATGGTAAATGATATACTTGTCTTCTCAAAGCAAAAATGCTCCCAGTGGCGAATCTGCAAGCTCTGTTTGAAAATGAGATCTTAAAGTCCATTCTAATTGATGTTTTGGATGCAAAACTTTTCATTCCCAGGTAGGCTGAGAAGATTGTGGTGCTTCCAAATAATGAGTTGCTTGCAAAGAACAATCTCAAAATGCAGATACTAAAATTGCATTTAGTCTTCCCTGGATGGAATTCTAAAAAGTTAGCATATGTAAAGCCCTTTGCCCATTCACCAGTCCAGGTGACCAATAAAAGTAAGTTTGAATCAATTCAGTGGTATTTCTATATGGAGCTTTAAAAACTGGATATTGTGAACGTCAATTTCCACAACCCCACAGGCCTTTTCTTTCAATGAAACACAACAAGAATATCTGAAGAGAAATAGTTTGGAATATTATTATTTCACATGGGAAGCAAAGGAAGATTTAAAAGCAAACAGCTGACCTTCTCCAAGATACATTTTGATTTAATCTGTTTCACATTTTGCTTTTCCAAGAGACTTCTCTGAAAATTTCTTCAGAATGGGTGATGATAACTGAAGAAATTTATTACATCACAGACCATTGCTGTGCTAAAGAGAAAGCATGGTTAAGAGAAGGTTAAACTCCTGCCTCATAAAAGGGAGATTCCTTTCTATATGAGCACCAAGACCCAAGCTCTCTCTCTTTCCATAAGCTCTATTCCTGTCAACTTCAACCACATGTACTTTCTCTTGGGGCATACTCTAGTCACATTTGTCTTCTTCCCGTTTCTTTAATGTTTACCAAGATCATGTCTCCCTTGGATCCGAGCAATTTCTTATTTCTAGAATTTCGCTCCCTTCTTTCCCCTCCCTGCTTCATTTATTCCCATTGTTGAGAACGGTATTAGCATCTTCAGGCAGGATGTCTCGGGAGTCCAATATAAATAGTCCGCCTGATTTTCTCTTTCATAGTAGTCTGGATTTTTCCTTCATGAGAATTTGATGCTGCATTATGTGTTTGTTTACTTACTTGTTGTTTGTCCCCTCATTACACTGGCAGTTTGAGGAAGGCAAGAGTCTTCAGTGTTTTATTCATTAATGTAGTTGCAGGACCGGCACAGTGGCTAGGTCAGAATGATCATGAATGTTGGCTGAATCAATACACAAATAGGTACTGGTAGTTTTTACTTCCTAATGCTCGACTTACAGTAGAACCAGTTTGTTGTGATTGTCCTGTTACTCCTTGTATTCTGTATTGATAGCAAAGATGCAATTTTCAAGTCTTTTGGAGATTAACACCAGTCTGTTAGTCTCCTGAAAGACTACTGTTGGTCTTTCTCATAGAAGATATCAAGAGTACTTGTTGATTGACATTGAAGGGTTGTTCTGAGTATAAACTTTACTTATCTCACAGAGTAAGTTTTTAAACATTACAGAGAGTGCTGGTTCCACATATGATGTTAAATGCTGATGGAAATGAAATATGGTGCATGCAGTCATGTTCAAACAAAGTAGAGGCTCTTTGAGTTTACATATGGTACTCCAGAACATTGAAGTACAATCTGCATTTATAGCTATTTTCTTGTCTGATCTGTTTGAATGGTGGTGAAATGGCATGAAACAATAGGAATTTATTATTCAGGGAACTATAACTATTACTATTAAGAAATTGACTTAGAGTTAGAGAAACATTTGGGTGAGATGTATAGACAGCAAGAGGCTGAGGCAGAAGATCTTTAGAAGTGGGAACCTAAAACAAAGCCATGGTTGGCTAACTTTCACATCAGTGGCAAAAAATACTCCCTCTCCAACCAATGAGAGCATTTAAAGGTACTTTCTGTATCTGGATTATGTGGATTTAATAAGGTGCAGGTCAGTGACTCTGCTCTCCCTCCCTCAGGAATATTCCTCTACTTGGAAAAGTGATGAATCTGTTGAACATTTGTCATGGCCATTTGCATGTCAATTTTAAGTCAAAAATGCTCTGATGTAACTGTCAGTGTTGAACTGAGGCTTTTTTTCCTCTCATAAATGTATTGAAAATAAAATAGCAGAAACACTACATCTATTCATATGAAGCCGAGATTTTTGTTCCGTGATTTTAATGAATGTGTGGATTTTATTTCCCCCTCTCAGACACTGATTGCCAATTAAGATCACTTCCAAGTCTCTCCACATCCAGTTCTCCAATCACACACACAAAAAAAGGATTCCATTTCCATTTCCATTTTCCTGGTGTGACATTCCAATGCTTCGTTAGAGAAGCACAGAAGCCATATACTAATAAACACACCCTCGCATTCTCGGGTTTTCCTTATCACAAAATATTCTCCCTTGAAGAGACATTGAACTTGGCTGTCACCCACCTAGAGCTCAGAATAAAATGAATGAATACAAACTTTAAAATGATAGGAATATCCCTAAAAAAAGGTTAAAATTACTATTTGAAAACAATTCTGACTGATAATGTACTAGAGGTTTCTGTATTTCTCTTCTTACTTCATTTCAATGAAATTGGCATAGAACAAGTTTTGTTTTTCAAATACCCAAGGATATTCGGAAAAGATGTTTGGAAACAATATTGGGTCTGTTAAAGGCAGGATCCAGTCCCTTTCTCCAAGATATAATTGGCTTATTCTCTGAACACAGCTACCTGGGAAGCCTTAACTAATGCTAGAGGCTTTGTTGATATTAAAGAGTAAGCACAATTACAGATCCTTACTTGTACAGAGCAACAGAGCTCATGTGCTCCCCAAAAGACTCCTCTGTCCACTCTGTATCTTAGGATCAAACCAGTTTTTGTCTTAGACAAGTCTATGGACATGTTACCTATTTTAAAACAGTTCTTCAAACAATTCTTTAAAACAGTTGATAAATAGATCATCTGTGTTTTAAAATACCAGGAACCTAACCCTTATAAATTAGGCCTCTAAGTGCCTCTTCCATGAGAAGTCATGTAACATACTCATATAATTTCAAAACTGGTAAAACAAATTAAAATCTGGCTTCATTCTTTTTATTATATAGGAAAAGCCACATCCTTTTATTATGTAATAAGAACTCTGTCATATGTCTCATTTCATTGTTTGCTTTGGATCTCAGGAAGAACAATACTGAGTTTTATATCTCACGATCTTAAAATTCTTAAATTTAGATTTTCTGATTTCATCCCTATCATTATTATTCATTATTGCTTAATTCGTCCTTCTCTGTGGGTGGTTATATTTAGCTTTGTTTGAGCTTTGTTGTTGTTTTGGAAATTTTGTGTGTTGTCCTATTTTGGTATTTGTACATTTTATTCAACACTACTTCAAGTGTTTTTTGAGAACTCGTGAGGAAAGGAGAATAACTAATAATCATAAATAAACTAGACATTCATAGAAAGCAAAATACTGCAACATACAAATCAATGTTCTGTTAAAGAGAACACCATGTGCAGTGCATGTTTTCTGTCTTTCACAGTGCTTTCAACCCAGCGGTATCCTGTTGCTTGAATCACACTACTTGGAGGTGAATGAAGGGAAAGAAAGGTCAAATTGCACAGAACAGACGGGATATATTTTTTTCACAGGCATTGTGTAAACGTCACAGTGTAATTTATTCTACTGGGCATTTCTGAATCCCAAGATGGAAGTGGGAAGGTGTGAAACAGATAGGTTTTAAAGTCAGATGTCTTGGGTCAGGGCCCTCAGCTCCTTCACTTGCTGTCCGTGAAGCAGGTAACACAGTACATAACCTTTCTGAACTGTACTGTCCTTAGCCATGAAATGGAGATAGTGGAGAATCTGCAATCAGTCTTGTGTTCCATCAACACTGATTCAGTACTTACTAGGGCAAGTTAATTTCACTTAATATGAGCTCATCTGATCTTGACATTAGCCCTAAGATTTTGGTAAAAACAGTAGAGGGAAACTGATGCTCAGACAAATGAAGCAATTTGGCTGATTGTTGCTAAGTGGCGTCTGCTCTGAAATTTTCTACCTTTTAATTGACATGATATTCAAGGCCAATCTTTTGAAATTTGAAGTGCAAGTGTTTCTTCAGAGAGCACTCCATTACACAAGTCTTCGCTTACTTTCTCCCTAGGGGCTCAGCTGCCCTTTCTTGGGGCTTCCTTAGCTGCCCTATGGCTCTCTTCTTAGAGTGGGTACCATCTTGCAATGCAATCAACTATGTGTCTAATTCCTCTCACTGGTTAATAGTAGGCTTGAAGGAAGAGACTGTATTTAACCTGTGTACCAACAGCACGACCATTACAATAACATAATCTACATTTGCTTAAGGGTAAATTAGTGTATGAATGAATAAATTAGTATAATTACTTCATGGCTTGGATTCTCCATAGCAGAAGCTCATCTGCATGAGACCATCACAGGTATAGCAGACATGGCTCTTTATCTTCCCAATATCCCTTCTACCTTTGTTTTCTTTTATAACCTTTATTTTATTTTGGTCAGTGATGTGCCTAACTAAAATACTACATTTCCCAGTTTTTCTTGAGGGTATGAGAGTCTTAATGACACAGTACTTTCCAAGGAAATATAAGTCAATATATATGCTAGGAAATCCTGGAAATGCTTTCACTTTTCTAATGCAAGCATTACCATTGCTTGTTGCTTCTTTCTTGTCTTCAACCTGGAATACTGACTTAAGGCAAGAGGAGGAAAAGCCTTGCAAAGTGAGAAAAAAAGCTACGAACTAAGGTGTAAGAAAATAGAAGGAGCCTGGTTCTTTGAACAGCTGCACAAAACCAGGATTACCTAGCCCTGGATTCTTGTTATGTGATGAGCGTCAATAATCTCCATTTGACTAAGCCATTATAATAGAGCTTCTGTTATGTACACTCTAAAACAATCCATAACTGACACCATCTAACAGACTGCTTGAACGAAGTGCTTTGGAGAGGACAAATGAATAGGTGTACAACTATGGTAATGAACAGGAAATTTTCTGTTTTAGTTCCAAAACTTAATTCTTACAGGACTCATGATCCATTTCTAGGAAGAAATGATAAATTTCATCATACACTTTGCTAGGATTAAGTGATCATTTGTGAGAAGTTCTAAAATGCAGACATGCCCATGGACTGCTGTGTCAGATACTTCTAATGCTCTCTCAAAGATTTTGTATTTTAAACATGCACAAATCCATACCCAATCCTAGCTCTAACTTGATATAGAAATGGTACGTGCCAAAGAAGGCAACACTGGATTAAAAACTAGAAGTTATCTGATCCAGCCTTACATTTTCTGCCAAATGATGGCCAAGTTACATAATTTTTAAATGAGTTTAAAATCGCTGTAAGGAAGCAGCCACCACCTGTCACCCATTTTTACTGCAATTGTGACCTAAGCCTGAAATTCAAACTCCTCTGTTTCCCCATTTATCCTTCCAACTGCAGCCTACTATGACTCATGGAATTGGCATCTTAAAGGAACCCACACATTCCTTCACACGCCTGAAAACCACTGCCAACCACCCCTGCTTCTCCACAATTGTTCCCCAGAGCTGCTTGTCTTTAGCTGTCACCATTATTCATGCAACACCCCCACTGAAACAGGATTAAGAGATTGATAGTCTGAGTTTGCACATGAGTTAAACTGAACTGTAAACTCAGGAAAATCGAGCTTCACAGAGAGAAAAAGAGCCCAGAGTTTTACAGACTGTACTTCTGAGAAGACTTGGAGTAAGCGCATTTTCTTTGCTCATCATTTGGTGAAAGATAAAAATATCCTCTGCAAAGGTGAGTCCATGGAGGCACAAGTTGCTGTGGCTACATTTTCTCCTCATTGCTGTTTGGAGATGCATGCTTTCAATCATGTGGCTTACCTATGGGCAAGCTCTCAATGATTAATGTCTTGAAAATGATAACAGTAAACCAGTAAACCGGATGGTTGCCCAGGGTTTATGAAACGAAAGATCTAGGCAAAATTGCCTTAAATTCAGGACACACACAATTCCATGGCCTGTGGGAGCCCAAAATATTTAGGTGAATTTCATCTGGGCCTCAGTTTCCTTGACCTCCCCTGCTTGTTGGGGCTGGTACCTTATTTATTTCCTGGACCCTCACCCAGACTTAAAACAACCTTTTAATGCTTTCTCCATTAAAACCATACTGCACCATTAATTCACCCACTTTTACTTCACTAAAGACTTAGGGGTCATGAAGAAAGCATCAACCACATGACAAACCATAGCAGTGTACTCAATTTATTAGCTGTTATTAGATATTTTCCTCCTGAAATTCTTTTTAGCATCATACAGCTCAGAATCCAGTTCAACCCTCTCTCCTCTGCTAACTTCTCCTTTCTTTTCTTTAGTCATCCTCTCTCTTTGGTCTAGACTCACCATCAGGGAGTATTCTGGAATGAGCAGCTATGCATCATCAAATCTCTGAAAATGCAAAGACACCCTTAATTCTGGATTTGTGTGTGTGTGAAAGAGAGAGAGAGAAATAGGTATATCTGTTAGGTAGAAAAAGACATGAGGAGTGAAGAAGGGGGTGAGGAAAAGGGAAGATAAGTTTCAAGGAAAAAACTGCCCAAACTCTGTCCAAGTAGAAGGCCCCACATGAAGACAACAAAAGCTTTGCAGGGAGATAACTTCTTGCCTATTGGGAGCAGGCCAAACCTGTCCCAACCAGGTCGCAGTGTGGGCACAGTCGAACAAAACTAATAACCACTCAAACCACACCTCATCATAACCTCATTAAAATAGAATTGCAGTTTTGCTCCCCTACCTAGGGGATTTTCTGTATGCATTTTGGGAAAAGACATGCACACCAAGAGGAATGGGTCTATAACCAGAACTATCAATCAAATGACCTCACCCTGTCAATCAAAGAAGTACCTCTCAGTGAGGTCATGATAAAAGACCCTGCTCTTTTATCAAAGTTCAGAGCCTTTGTCTACCTTGACTCTGGCCCATGCTTCCCTTGGAGTTTATTCAAATAAAGCTTTCATTCTGCTTGGCTTTTGTGTCTCTGTCTTTCAGTTTTTTGTTGTGGTGGGGACAAGGGCTGAGGAGAATGAACTCAACCTGCAACATAGTAAGGATTTCACCGTTCACGATAGTTGGTGAATTTTAGAAATTATGATTAACAAGGCATCAAATATTCCTATCTGCTGGCATACAAACCGCTTTTCCTAGACTGACTTTTACCTCTTGAATGGCATCAAATCTGTCATCACACCAAAGTCTTAACACTAGTCTAACCATGGGCAATCCCTGCTAACCTTGAGTGTTTGTACAGCACCCTCAGCATAACACAGAGATACAAAGGATTTGAATTTGTCTTTTGGGGGTTAGCATGCATTATTGGAACAGGAGTCATTTTTGTATATCCTAAACTGGTACACAGATAGTCTGCTTTAAGAAAATCACCAGCCCAAATGCCCAAGCTTACACCCTGAGGAAGCTGACGCATAACACATATGATACATTTCTACTCTTTATCAAGTATTGGGGGTTAATTATAAATTAAAGATTATAACAATACGCAATATGAACACGTGATAATGTAGCCATGTATCTTGTAATGCAAAATAATAATTTTAGCACCTACTCAGTGCTCGACACTTTTCTGAGCTTTCACAGGAATTTATTATAATGTCACAGTCCAACAAAATAGGTACTTTTATCATCCTATGTTTCATATTAGGAAACTGAGCCCCAGAAATACTGGATTAATAATCCAAGGTCATAAAACTAAAATGTGCAATTCTGAATTTTGAATACACATCTTTTTGATTCTGTACACCTCACCTAATATTCCTAAAATTTGGTTTGAATAAATTGTAAGATATGCTATTGAAGAAAGGTGGCCCACATGGTCAGTTAACAGAGGATAAAGTAGTCAAGGGAATTAATGATGGGGTCAATATACAGGTTATAGGTTCAAGCAAAGCCAAGCAGCATGTTTCAATAGCACATCCATTTATATAACCATTGTCAACATTGAATACTCATAGACCAGATGAGTTCCCCATACAAAGTGAAGAAGTAGTAGGTGGTCAATACTTACATGTTTCTTGATCATTAGATCCAACTTTAGCAACCACCTCACCCACAACCCCAGCAGCTGTATCACCTTAACGGAGAATGTAACAGTCCATCTGCTCACTTGAGGAATGAAGGACCCGTCTGCTCCTCACCCAATGTGTGTTGCTTCTACCACTTTAAATGTAGCCCCGGAGGTAGGTATTTCCTCCACTTTCTTGCATTTCTAGTCGAAGAGAGATACTAAAACGGACTCTAATAAAGTTTGTTACCCATCGGCATCTCAGATGCAATACACATTAACTAGGAAGTGCACAGATTTCCAAATGTGACTCCATTTGACAGTGTGGCTATCTGAGAAGAAAACCATCCTAATTACTAACAGATCATATCTAAAAGGGAGTCACGCTCTGCTGTGACCACGTCTTATTTTCTGAAGCCATCACTCCACACAGGCCTTACTCCTCTGTTGCATTTGGTTGGATAAATATTCTCCCCTTTTTGTGTTCTCTGTGGGACATAAGCATTGTGTGTGAATGTGTTTTTTGGAATAAAAATTATTCAGTGTTTCATTAATGAGATAATATGTTTATTTGCTATGCCAATAAACACAGCTGCAAATGAACCATAAAGAAATAGATGACTTGCAGATCTCTATGTCCAATGTGTCAAATGTAATGAGAAATAAATTAAATGATCCATCTACTTCCCATCATCTATTCCTTTATTTTTGCTAGTATCCATGGTTTTTAAAACCAGTCAGAATTATTTATACTAATTACTCACTAAAAAAGACCCATATAGAAACTAAAAGACTTTGTAATGCAATATTGCCAACCCCTAACATATCATGCTTCTTTTCAACACTCTAAATCTGATGACTATGATGAACCCTTCCTCCTTATTAATAGTTTTCACTTTATCATGCCAATACTATTGAATTGTCTCTTCATTACTGTCTTACATGCACTGCTAAAATAATATATCATATAACAGGCTTAACACTAATCAAATCTATAATCCTGGTAGTGCTTGCCAAGAAAAAGAAAAACAAACAAATAAGGAATAAAGACAAAATAAGCAAGTAAACAAATAAAACTGTTTTATGCAGGTTACAACCCAAGATTCATTCTGCCTGCTAATAGTATTCATAGGTGAGGGTTAAAATAGCCTACAGCCACTGGAACTAATTAAATATAATTTAATTGAACTACTTTTTTTCCTGTTTCATTGTTCTAATTATCCCACTGAGAAACCACAAGACAGTGCTGGGAAAACACCAAAATTTTTCTATTTCCTCAAACATTTTCACATTCAGGCTTCTTGCTCTGGAACCTTTGTTTTCCTGAGCCTCCAGGGGTAATCCCTGAGATAGTCCTATAAAATATTTATAGCATTTGGGGTGAGACTGAGGTGGGTAAGAATGTGAAGCTTCCTTTCAAAAGGTCTTTATTGGCATCATTTCCTTTTTTATTATAAATGAAATCCATGTCCACTGTAAAAAAAAAAAAGGAATAGAACATACAGCAAACCAAACAGAAAAGAAAAAAGTAGAAATCACCTACATTCTCATCAAGCAAATATAACTGCTGCTAACACCTTGTTTATTCTCCCAACATTTATCTATTCATAGCACACATATTTTTAAACAAAACTGAGATGCTGTGAGATTGCTTCATAACCTATTTTTCTCAATTAACAAGATAGGATATCTTTCCTTGTCTGTACACATAGATTCACATCATTTTAATTGTTGCATAGATAGAAGTTATGTTGCCAACTTCCCACTGCTGTGTTGTAAGTATGAGGATATAGCCAGTGCGCCTGGTTGTTTCTTTCTCATTGCACTCCTATAGTCTGGTGGGGAGGCTGGCATGGGACTTCCCTCTACAATGAGGATGCTCTGGACACACATGTCAGAGGCTCTATGGCTCAGTGACAAGAGTGACTTAGAAGTCACTTTTTTCCAGTTTTATTGAGGTATAACTGATGAATAAAATTTTATATATATTTAAAATATATAACTTGATGTTTTGATATATATTCACTATGAAATAATCACCATAATCAAGCTAATTAAGATATCCACCACCTCACAACCATTTTACTTTTCTTCCTTCCTTCCTTCCTTCTATGAGAACAATTAAGCACTTATGAATTACCTGCTTAGCAAATTTTAATTATATGATATGGTATTGTTAACTGAAGTCACACTGTAGTACAAAATTTCAGTTATGCAAGATGAATACCTTCTAGAAGGATCTTTTAAAACTGGAAAAACAAAAGCAGAGTTTTTAAGAGTTTGAAGGTAAATTATTTTTGTCCACATTTCTAGTCTCTACATTTCCTGTTGTTGCACAAGCCACCTCCCCCGCCTAAATAGGATAAGGTGTTGAGATTTCTGTCTGTGACAGGGCATTGTGGTGGTTGTAGGGGTTGCAGGAACTAAAGCCACTTCCCATTTACCACTCTACCCCTGCCTTTACAGCTGCTATTACCTCGGCCCGAAATGTCCTGAAGCAGAGCTTTTCTACTCATGAACTATGACTTTGGGCAAATAACTTAACCTCTGTCTGCCTTTAACCATTTGTTACAATGGAATAATAGTATCCCCTATGTTATGAGACATTTATACCAAATAAAGGAATTCATTAAGCACTTACCAAAATTCCCTGGCTTTTAGAAAGTACTCAAATATGTCAGTTCTCATCATTCTAGCTCCAAATATCCCCATCCTTCCAATTCCAGCTCAACCGTCTCCTCCAGGAAACATTCTCTGTGCTCTCAACGGATATGAGCATTTTCGCTTCTGACTTCACATTTCCCCAGTACTTCTCTCTTGGCATTTATTTTTATAAACCATTGTAATTAAGCATATTAATTTCCCTTACTAGACTATGTAATTCTTAAGAAACATGCCATCTCCTTCTTTCCATGTGTGGTTGGCTGATTGGCTGAATAGTGCCCCTCTCTTCCCCCAAAAGATGTCCACTTCCTAATCCCCAAACATTATGAACCTTATATGGAAAAATGGATTTTGAAGATGTGATTAAGTTAAGGATCTTGAGATGGGATTATACTGAATTATCCATGTGAAAAAATACAAGGACTCATATAAATGGAAGACAGGAGATGAGAGTGAGTAGTAGGAGACTGATCAGAGCAAGAGGTCAGAGTCATGTAGTAATGAACCAAAGGATGCCAACAGCCTCTACAAGTGGAAGAGGCAAGACATACATTCTCCCTTGGAGCCTCCAAAAAGAAGGAACCAGTCCTGCTGACTCTTTGACTTTATCCCTGTAAGACTCATCCCAGACTGTGACCTCCAAAACTCTTAAGTGCTGTTCTAAGCCACTAAGTTTGTGGTAATTTGTTACAGCAGTGATAGGAAACTAATGCATCCAATAAGATGCTTAGCACATTGTAGGTGTTCAATAAATAGGTAATGAATAAATTCTTGACAAATGCAAAACAAATAATAAAAAGAGAGAGTCCATTCAGTCATGTCAATTGTAAAGGTCTTAATCAGCTCAAAAGAAAAAAAGAGAATACCTATTTCAGAGCTGTATTTCTCCCCAGGAAATACAATACATTTTTAAACTGAAGAAGTTCAATTGCAATTCAGTTTCATCTGCCCATCACTTAGAGGTCAGGGTGGATTCTACTGTGCTGCTTAATTTACGAAGCAGGAAAAATAAATCATGACAAATGAGAAGACATGGGCTAGTTTTGTTTCTGTTTTTGTTTTAATGGTATCACGAATCCCTAGGAGGATGTGACAACTGATTCTGTGATATGTTTATGAAACACATACCTAAGCTCTAAGGAGCCAAAGCCTGCACAAAGAAGCATTACTGTCGCATTACATGTCTCTCCTAGTACTCCGTTCTCTGCTTCCGGATTTAAATTTCTCTTCAGGGCATACCTACACAATATAATCACCATGTTAAGATGGGAATTTAGAAGGCATTACATGAGCAGCTTCTGCTTTATAATTCTTAATGTAGAGTAGATGTTCCTCATTCATCCGCATGGGAACTCAGAACTCTTATGGGTGAGTCATTGCCAATTTCTGAGACTTGGACTGATAGTATTTCAAAGTAAAAATTAGGATGTTTCCACCACAGTAATGGAATTGGCCAAGTTTTTCTATCTATCCTGCATTTCCCCTTCTCCTCCTCTGCTTCTTGGGATTTGTTTTCCCTGGAGTTACACAATCAGCCAATGATCTTGTGTGTATCAAGTGACTGAGAACTTATCATCTACCTCCTACCCGGCACGGCTGAGAGAAGAAACAGAAAAATCTGCTGTGACACGCATTAGGAATCTGGGCAGTTCAGTCCTGAGGCATATGGTAAGAATGAAAGGTCGTGAAGGACAGAAACTATGATCTCAATGTTGTATTGTTCCAAGGATACCTCAAGACTCCAGCATATCCTTTCTTACACATTCAATCTCTGAATTGCTGTCTAGGTGATCAGCCTTCTCCACCAATATAGGCCAGACCCACAAGTTGCCATGCTTTCATGCTCTGGGCAAAGTTCTTCCTTCTTACTAAATGCAAAGATCTGGTGGAAAAATTCCTGAGCTCGGAATCAATAAACTCACATTCCATTCTTGAATCTGGTCATTATTAAAGATACTTTTGGCTACAAATGGGAAACTCAATACCAACTTGCTTAAACAATGAACACATCTATCATATGAAGAGTCTGATAGCTCAAGGATCATTAAGACAGCAACTTTACGGCATCATCAGAGCTTGTGCTCTCTCTGTAAAAGCTCTTCAGCTTTACTGTATTTTCCTTATCCATCAAGCAAGCTCCTTTAATGGTCACAAAATGTCTGCTACAGTTTCATATGTCATAGAGAGATGAAAAGATCTAACCAAGGAAACAGTACTGTCTCTTCACATGTGTTTCTTTTTAGGAGCAAAGATATTTTACTCAGAGATCCCTCTGGAAGATCACTCATTCCTCACACCTTATAATCAGTCACATAGTCACGTGGATACCCTTATACTAATCACAGGGGCAAAAAAAAAAGGGGGAGAGAAAAAAATGTGTGATTTGGTTTAAACTAACCATTATTTCCTCCCTAAATCACATGAGAAGGAGTTAATGACCAGGGCTGATTCTTGGACAGGAATATACAGTGTTTATTATGCTATGTCTTCGACTACTTGTACAAATTTATGTCAAACTCTTATATAAAATTTAAAAATATATAGTAGAAGCCTAATTCCTATCTTATAATCATGGGGTCACTGAGCTCATATAATTTAACACATCTTTATAATATACCTGCTAAGTATAGATTACTGACCTGAATATGCAAAGGCATCAAAGTTTCTACTCTTAAGAATTGGAGGTGATTGTGGAGAATCTAGTAAGTACAAGAACAGCTTAAGATTAGATCATTATATAAAGCCACATGAGAGTTAAAATTCAATATGACCTAAATTGAGGAGAACATCTAATCCTGGTAATAGACGGGGTGAATGGGGCAAGACAGATTTCAAAAAGAAAGTAACATTTTAGAAAGACCTGAGAGGATGGGCAGGATTCAGCAGACAGAGACAGTGAGGGATAGCTCCTTATGTGAAGGAAGAATTTGAGTGTGATGGAAAGTTGCACCTGCTTCTTGGCATGAGGTCATTATTTTCTTGGCAACAACAGCCCATTGTTTTCTGTGGAAGCACTGGGCCTACTCTCATGCTTCTTGACTCCAGATGGCTTCACACAGCCCCTTACTCCAGGAGTGTATGGGATCATAGGCATATGATCTAGGCTCATTATTCTATTTTTCTATCCATAATGGTTGGTTGAGGTCCAATCAGAACTATTTCTCAGACTTCTTTTTGAATTACTGAAAAAAATAGGCATTATTTCCACTGGATTTGAACATGGGACTACATATAGGCCTAAAAATATAAATTTTGCTATTGCATAGACCTGAGGCTTATTGCATCACGCTGATAGCTGATGACATTTGGTCCCTTACTTTAAGCTGCATCTGAAGCCAGCCACCACTATCCCTCCCACTTCTTGGATCAGAAAATTTGTTCTTCTGACCAAGATTTTTTTCACTTTTGTATCTGAAAATATGATTTTAGTCAGATTTTCAGTCCCTTGTAACATAAAGGATCCAATTGGTTATTGAACAAACATGTAAAGTTGGGGAAACACTGAGGTTTCAGAGAAAAAACAGACTGGAGAAAGGAAAATTCTATGGAGAACAAAAATTTCTCTGCAATTGATATTTTCATCCAGTGTGAGCCCACACTGCACATTCCCATGAAAAACTGTCTACAAGGAAACTCTTTTATGATTAAAGATGGCTGAAAAATCATTTGCTACTTTTCCTATAGGAAGGCAGATCTAATTCTTCACTATTGAATCTAGTTTGGTATTGGTGACTTTCTTGACCAAATCCATAGAGAGAATTGATGTTCTGAAGCATCTGAGGTTAGGCCACTAGAAACCTTGTTGCTGCCATTTAGGCCTCTGGGCATGTTGAGACCACAAGTAAGAAATCCAAACCTGAAATCTCCATGCTGAAAAAGGAGTATGCAAGTGTTTTGCTCGAGATTCCCATATGAGCCCAGGACGCCAGCCATTCATACCAAGGTACAAGGGATATGAAGGACAACACCATTATGAACCCTCCAGAACAACTCATTCAGCAGATGAATACAATCCACTGACCTACATTAATGTTACATAAACAGAAGTATACATAGCCAAGCCTTGCTCAAAGTCCTTACCTCCAATGCTTGTAATTTAAGCCATTAGGTTTTAGAATAGTTTGTTACACAGCATATCTTATTGGACTAGAATTTGGTACCTGGAAGTGGGGTGCTGCTGTTAACAAAAGCTTGCAAAATATGGCCCTGCAACTGCACTGGACAGCAGACAAGTTGCAAAAGGCTTGGGCAGAGTGATGATGAAGCCCAGAAGGACTGGGAGGAAATTACTATTATTAGGAGTGTGGATAAAAGGCAACCCTTGCAATGCGGTGGCAGGAAGTTCGGCAACACTGTCAAATGGGGAATATAAAAAATAAAATGGAAAATGTAAAAAATAACTAATGAACTGAAGATTTTGCTAAGGAAGTATCTAGGCAGATCATTGAAAGTACCATCTGGTCCCTTTCAGCGACTGATGACAAGATATGGATTTATGTATCTAGAAAGAGAAACAAAATATAAACAAAGAACTATTCTGATTTCAGGCAAAA
The DNA here is from genome assembly GCF_030020395.1 of Manis pentadactyla. NCBI lineage: Eukaryota > Metazoa > Chordata > Mammalia > Pholidota > Manidae > Manis > Manis pentadactyla. The sequence continues at coordinate 115,722,823 of NC_080026.1, read as the reverse complement.
TTTATATTAAAAAAGTAATGAGCCAGTCTTTTCTGGATTCAAATATAAAGCTGTTTTTCATTACCAGCCTATCCAGAAGGCAAAAGCCTCTCAAAGAAATGTTATCAGGATAAATAAGATTTAAAAAATGTAAAACCAAGGCCCTTTGTTAAGATTTCAAAAGGATTTAAAGCTATGCTTCATAGACCCTTTTAATAAGATAGAGACTTTTAAGAATCTGGTGGGTTGTCTCCTGCATTCTGGCTCCCAGCCAAAGCAGAGAGCAACAGGGTCTTGAAGAGATCCGTAGGTGTGATTTCTTTTACTACCTTGAAGTGCAAATTATTCAGAAGAATCTGATGAAGGTTTTAAGAGAATTGCAATTAAGGGGGAAAAAAAAAAAGGATTGAGAGAACTGAACCAGGGAGCAAGAAAGTAGACCCACAAGCTATAGAGAATCATTCTCAGGTGGTAAAACTGGACCCTGTCAAGGAAAAGGCATGATGTTTCCAGCTGGACTTCAATATCAGTTCACGATAGACCAGAATCACGATGGACCAGTGACTGCTATTTACCTTTTATTGCACTCTTTTTTAAACAGGATTGTCTATTTCAGCTCTTATTCTTTGCAGGAGCCTAAAGTTCCTTTTCCTCCCACCAAGAAGCATCCACTGCATTGGTCAGGGCTGTGGCTGAAGAAGTGCAGAATGCCTTTGGATCAGAAACTCTGCGCTCCTATCTCTGCTCCACCGCTTGTAAGTTAGGGAAACATTTAAATTACAGTTTGGTGCGTACTGAAAAGGGGAATAACAAGACCTTGTGCAATTATCAGGAGGTCTAAATGGGACACCATGCATAAATGTGCCTACTTAGCAGGTTGCCTGACACATAGTAGGTATTCAGTGAATATTAACTTGAATTAGGGGTGGAAACCATGCACCATAAGTCAGATTCTACTAAACCTCTGGTGACACAGACATCTAATTGGAGTTCCATCACTCTTTCCCTTCTTTATGGAATGTAAGTACCAAGGTAAATGCTTTTGTCATTGACTGGAGAAACCATGCCTACTGCTGAGGAGTTTAGTTTTAATGACATCCTAAATCCTTAGGAGAGGAGGAAATCTGAGAGAATCGGCAGGTCCTGTCATTGACATAAACACAACTTTCCTGGGACAGAGGTTTGCGGCCTTCTGAGGAGGGTCACGGAAATGTGTTGCTGGCTGGCACTTTCTGATAAAGCAAGCTGAGTGTCACCAACAGAACTCTGAGTGCTGAATAAGAATGGCCCAGTGAAAACCTTTAAAAAATAGGTTTCTTGGGTTAAATAACTTTAGGAATCAGTGCATATATTACATTCCTTCTTGAAGAACCACAGGAGCACAAACACTTGCTATATGCATTTTTAATGAATTTAGAACCTGGAAACTATTCATGCTAGAAACCGTTTTGCAATTAATATCTAGTAATATTCTGAGGAATTAGATCATAAGATAAATATTCACAAAATGAAAATCTATGCTGATGGTACACAGGAATTCTCAGATATAAGAAAAATGTGCTTATACTTGATTATAGGAAGTGTTTTCATTTCAACTGGGGTTGTCAATGGGAAAAACACACTTTAAGAAAAAAATAGGATATTGTTTCATTTCCCATCTTACTACTTTTGTTTTTACAGAACCAGTGCCTTTTAGAGGTGGGAAGCATCCAAGCACCAGGTATTTAATTAGATGTGAGCAAACAAAAGCCAAGTAAGGGGCAGTGATTTGTCTGAAGTTCATGACCTGAGTCTCTGACAACTGTGAAGAGCCTCAGACCTGGAGGTTAGACCTCCTGACTGTACCCAAGGGGAATAACATACAGTGATCAGGCAGTTCAAATTTCAGTCCCAAACTCTGTTATCTTTTCACATGTAATTCATTCTTTAAAAGCCTCAGTTAACTCCTATGTAAATTGAGAATGATAATAATAGCACCTTGATCATATATTATGTTGAATAAGTGACACAATAGCTTGTGACAGCACTTGGCTCAATGCTTTTAAACATATGCATTTATTAATGGTTATTATTTTATTAACAAGCCTCATGCTTTTCTACCACATGATGTTTCATAAAACATTTTTATTTTAGCAGTTTATTTTCCTATTTTTTAAATGTATTATTTTTCATGTATCGCTCTTATGTCCCTTCTCCTAGCCACAAAGAAGGGTAAGTTGAAATGATTCGTGGTGTGATTTGGCAGGCTGGAAGGGACTGGTTGAAACCAGAAGCCCTGGGTTCCCATCCTAACCTCACCACTTACAAGTTGTATAACTTGGGCAAAAATTTATTTTTTGAGGCTTAAATTAAAAAGTTTACCTTGCTAAATATGGTGCAACCTATGAGTGTGGCTAGAACAGAGGGCCAGATTTTGAACATGCAATCCATACTGTCAAACATGGTTCCATTCTTAGAAGGGTCCCACACTTGGTTTAAAGCTCTGCTGTTGCTGACATGAAATTCTTGATAATTTTGAATAAATGAGTTCACATTTAACTTTTATCCTTTAAAATTATTTAGCCTGTCCTGCTAGCATATTGTCTTTCACAGAGTAGGTAATGTACAAATATTAGCCTAAAACAGAGGATAGATTATTAGCATGTCCTAATTATCCTTTGGCAACACAGACAACTCTGAGTGTTCATTATTTTCATCCCCTTTAGGAGATTTAAGATCCCTTTAAAAGCTTTTGTAATTTATTACAATGCTACTGATTTTTAGCTATTTAACTGCACTCTCAATTAGTTTAAGAGATTAAAGAAAGCTTTGCTATTACTGTGAGATTTGATTTTTAACAAACTACTAAACCTGTAGGGCGTAAGGTGAGAAGACATTCAGGCACTCCTTTTATACAAGTCCATCCTCTTGATCAAGGGCAGGAAACTTTAACTGGGCACACACATACTAAGATCCTTGGTCTGTTCAGAGGGGTGAAATTTCTGGATTGTTATTCAGTGAATCCGCTAATTTGACTACAAGTGCCTAGAGATAATAGTCAAAATCTACCTATCCCAGAATTTTCCAAATATATTCTGCAAAGTATTCATCCCATTAACAAAGAAAAAGCAAACAAAGGTTCCAAATAAGTTACTTGTAGTCAAGTAATTTGGGGAAGATTTTCCTATACTAAGAAAAGATTTTTCCTTTTCCTAACTAGAAAGTTCTATTGAACATGAATATGTACATGAAAGACTTTGGTATGAGCCATACCTACTTAACTTTATTTAGTTAAATACACATTAAACATACTTATTTAATGTTAGATTTTTTTTTCCAATTAAAAGCTATAAATAAGTGAAACACATCCAGAATAATGGAGTAAGGACTGCCAAAACCTGCTTCTCCATAATAGCAATGAGAACACTCGCAAACTTTGTCAAATCATATTTTCAGAACTCCAGAAAATAACCAGTCTTACAAAAAATCTAAAGAGCCCTAATTCAAGACAAATGGCTAAATCAAAAAGAACAATGAGATTAGCAATGTTGTAGCTTGCTCTACTCCCACCCGTCTCCAGTAGTCCAAGGTAAACTTGAAAACTAGTAGCCTCAGAGCCACGGAAGTTGTGCAAATCCAGTCTAACAGTCACTGAAGAGGATGGAGTGGATTTGGTGCCTTACCACACCAAAAGAAAAAGTGTCACCCCAGGGAGTTGTCACTATTTGACTTTTTGGGGGAACTCACTGGAAAAGTTCCATTCACAAGGCTAGTCTTACGTGTTCCCACATCCTGTCCATGGAAGAAAGCCCTACCCTAATGTGTCTGTTAGAAACAACCAACACTTACTTAATACTGCAGGTACCTGAAATGATGAGTGAATTAGGTCAAACAAAAAGACTACATAATAAACTTAAAATGAAAATCTGGAGAATGGGAAGTCTACAGAGAACTTTTTAAAGCTCTGATATATTCTGGGGATCTAGAAGGCCAGAGACATTATAGAGTTGTGTTCTCCTCCAGGAAAAAATCTAAGAAGCCGAAATCTTTCACCTCTGACCCTGAGACTCTGTACAAGAAATAAATGAAGACTAACGTAGAGGTTTAAACTGCTGGAATGTTGAAGATGTGCCCCAACACACACACACAGGCCTTTAGCAAAGGGCGGGAGATTTACTGGTTCAAGGACTAAGAAAATATCTTTTGAATAACGAGCTGACCACTAAGCTTACCAAGCAGAGATTTCAATAGTTATAACGTGACAAAAAATTAAGAATTTACAGAGTAGGATGTGGAGGGTGTGGAGTTATTTCTTTTTCTGCATCTCAATTAGGCTTTGGTGAAGTTATTTCCCTTAGGGGAAGGTGAGATTAGAACACTCCAGAAATATTTGTAAATGGTTACTTTTATTGTACCCTAATGGAAGCACAAGGGGATTTTTATCTGATTTTCAGTTTCAGAACTGGTAGGGTGCCTAGACGTATATCTCACAACAGTGTGGAGTTCCTTAAGACTGGACCCCTAGGAATTTCTAACTCTCAAACTGGTCCATTCTGAACCTCTAGAAATTTGTCAATTACAATATACATTTTCCTAAAAGTTTCAGCCTACAGTAGCTGGAGCTCCTATTATGTTCTAATTCTCCATATTTATCTGTCTCTCCAGATCCCATGGCATTCGTTTTGTCCTGTGCCTTCAATTCTCAGTTGGATTTCATGGTTGCTGATTTTCAGATTTTCAGTTTTTTCTCATTACAGGATGCCAGTGATGACTCCCAAGCTCTCTACATGTTATAGCAAAAGCAGAAGTTCAGGTAACTTTTAATAATATAAAGAACAACTAAGCAGAAGACCAGAAAGGATATATAAAACCCAAACCACACTACAAATCAACTAGACTTAATAGACATCTCTAGAAAAATTCACCCAACAACAGCAAAATACGTAATCTTCTCAATCACACAATAGAACAGTTCTGTTAGATAATACTTGAGAAATGCTCATCTATATTTACAATATGAATAAAAGTCTTTATGTAAAACAAAAAATTGGGCCCATTTTTGATCATGCTATGTAGTTTTTCATTTGAGTGACATTAGAGACTGGAGAAGTCATACTCTAGAACAGTGTTGTCCAATAGAATTTTCTGAGATGATGAAATACTCTGTATCTGGACTGTCTCAAATGGCAGACAGTAGCCACATACAGGTACCAAGACCTTTAAAGGTGGCTAGTACAACTGAAGAACTGAACTTTTACTTTTATTTAGTGTATATTAATATATTTTTAAAGCTATACTTAAATACTGGCTAGTGTTTCTGTTACTGGACAACACAAAGAAAAGGGAGGTGGGTGGTTAAATGGCTTTTTTTTCCTACTCCTTAGCTGCTATGCCTTCTACCTGCCCTCCTCACCATGATTAAATGGCATCAGTCATTAAATAAGTGCTAAATGAACAGACGAGAGTGATTATCTCTTTCCAAACCTGTCTATATATGCCTTTGTTGTAGTAGTAAAATAGTGAGTTTTGATTTTAAAATATTTTCTCTCTAATGGCTGCTGATCTAAAGATTCAAGTACAGAAGGGTACGGTATAAATGTAGTGCTTACTAATCATAATATTATCATATATCAGCTGTTCCCTTTCTTTTTTTTAAATTATTTATTATTTTTTTATTTTTATTTGGTATCATTAATCTACAATTACAGAAAGAACATTATGTTTACTAGGTTCCCCCTTCACCAAGTAACCCTCACATACCCCTTCACAGTCACTGTCCATCTGCATAGTAAGATGCTGTAAAATCACTACTTGTCTTCTCTGTGTTGCGCAGCCCTCCCCGTGCCCCCCCTACACTATACATGCTAATCGTAATGTCCCCTTTCTTTTTCCCCCCCCTTATCCCTCCCTTCCCACCCATCCTCCCCAGTCCCTTTCCCTTTGATAACTATTAGTCCATTCTTGGGTTCTGTGATTCTGCTGCTGTTTTGTTCCCTCAGTTTTCCTTTGTTCTTATACTCCACATATGAGTGAAATCATTTGGTACTTGTCCTTCTCCACTTGGCTTATTTCACTGAGCATAATACCCTCTAGCTCCATCCATGTTGTTGCAAATGGTAGGATCTGTTTTTTTCTTATGGCTGAGTAATATTCCATTGTATATATGTACCACATCTTCTTTATCCATTCATCTACTGATGGACATTTAGGTTGCTTCCATATCTTGGCTATTGTAAACAGTGTAGCAATAAACATAGGGGTGCATCTGTCTTTTTGAAACTGGAGTGCTGCATTCTTAGGGTAAATTCCTAGAAGTGGAATTCCTGGGTCAAATGGTATTTCTATTTTTGAGCATTCTGAGGAACGTCCATACTGCTTTCCACAATGGTTGAACTAGTTTACATTCCCACCAGCAGTGTAGGAGAGTTCCCCTTTCTCCACAACTTCGCCAACATTTATTGCTGTTTGTCTTTTCGATGATGGCGATCCTTACCGGTGTGAGGTGATATCTCATTGTGGTTTTAATTTGCATTTCTCTGATGATTAGCAATGTGGAGCATCTTTTCATGTGCCTGTTGGCCATCTGGATTTCTTCTTTAGAGAACTGTCTATTCAGCTCCTCTGCCCATTTTTAAATTGGATTATTTGCTTTTTGTTTGTTGAGGCATGTGAGCTCTTTATATATTTTGGATGTCAATCCTTTATCAGATCTGTCATTTATGAATATGTTCTCCCATACTGTAGGATAGCTTTTTGTTCTATTGATGGTGTCCTTTGCTGTACAGAAGCTTTTCAGCTTGATATAGACCCACTTGTTCATTTTTCCCTTTGTTTCCCTTGCCCGGGGAGATATGTTCATGAAGAAGTCACTCATGTTTATGTCCATGAGATTTTTGCCTATGTTTTATTCTAAGAGTTTTATGGTTTCATGACTTACTTTCAGGTCTTTGATCCATTTGGAGTTTACTTTTGTGTATGGGGTTAGACAGTGATCCAGTTTCATTGTCTTACATGTAGCTGTCCAGTTTTGCCAGCACCATCTGTTGAAGAGACTGTCATTTCCCCATTGTATGTCCATGGCTCCTTTATCAAATATTAATTGGCCATATATGTTTGGGTTAATGTCTGGAGTCTCTATTCTGTTCCACTGGTCTGTGGCTCTGTTCTTGTGCCAGTACCAAATTGTCTTGATTACTGTGGCTTTGTAGTACAGCTTGAACTTGGGGAGTGAGATCCCCCCCAATTTATTCTTCCTTCTCAGGATTGCGTTGGCTATTTGTGGTCTTTGACGGTTCCATATGAATTTTTGAACTATTTGTTCCAGTTCATTGAAGAATGCTGTTGGTAATTTGATAGGGATTGCATCAAATCTGTATATTGCTTTGGGCAGATGGCCATTTTGACGATATTAATTCTTCCTAGCGAGGAGCATGGGATGAGTTTCCATTTGTTAGTGACCTCTTTAATTTCTCTTAAGAGTGTCTTGTAGTTTTCGGGGTATAGGTCTTTCACTTCCTTGGTCAGGTGTATTCCTAGGTATTTTATTCTTTTTGATGCAATTGTGAATGGAATTGTTTTCCTGATTTCTCTTTCTTTTAGTTCTCTTTCTTTTGTTAGTGTATAGGAAAGCTACAGATTTCTGTGTGTTAATTTTGTATCCTGCAACTTTGCTGAATTTTGATATTAGTTCTAGTAGTTTTGCAGTGGAGTCTTTAGGGTTTTTTATGTACAATATCATGTCATCTGCAAATAGTGACAGTTTGACTTCTTCTTTACCAATCTGGATTCCTTGTATTTCTTTGTTTTGTCTGATTGCCATGGCTAGGACCTCCAGTACCACGTTGAATAACAGTAGGGAGAGTGGACATCCCTGTCTTGTTCCCGATCTCAGAGGAAAAGCTTTCAGCCTCTCACTGTTCAGTATCATGTTCGCTGTAGGTTTATCATAGATGGCCTTTATTATGTTGAGGTACTTGCCCTCTATGCCCATTTTGTTGAGATTTTTTATCATGAATGGATGTTGAATTTTTTCGAATGCTTTTTCAGCATCTATGGAGATGATCATGTGGTTTTTGTCCTTTTTTTTGTTGATGTGTTAGATGATGCTGATGGATTTTCGAATGTTGTACCATCCTTGCATCCCTGGGATGAATCCCACTTGGTCATGGTGTATGATTCTCTTGATGTATTTTTGAATTCGGTTTGCTAATATTTTGTTGAGTATTTTTGCATCTATGTTCATCAGGGATATTGGTCTGTAGTTTTCTTTTTTGGTGGGGTCTTTGCCTGGTTTTGGTATTAGGGTGATGTTGGCTTCATAGAATGAATTTCGGAGTATTCCCTCCTCTTCTATTTTTTGGAAAACTTTAAGGAGAATGGGTGTTATGTCTTCTCTGTATGTTTGATAAAATTCCGATGTAAATCCATCTGGTCCGGGGGTTTTGTTCTTGGGTAGTTTTTTGATTACCAACTCAATTTCGTTGCTGGTAATTGGTTTGTTTAGCTTTTCTGTTTCTTTCTGGGTCAGTCTTGGAAGGTTGTATTTTTTGAAGAAGTTGTCCATTTCTCCTCGGTTTTCCAGCTTGTTAGCATATAGGTTTTCATAGTATTCTCTAATAATTCTTTGTATTTCTGTGGGGTCCGCCATGTTTTTTCCTTTCTTGTTTCTAATTCTGTTGATGTGTGTTGACTCTCTTTTTCTCTTAATAAGTCTCGCTAGAGGCTTATCTATTTTGTTTATTTTCTCGAAGAACCAGCTCTTGGTTTCATTGATTTTTGCTATTGTTTTATTCTTCTCAATTTTATTTATTTCTTCTCTGATCTTTATTATGTCCCTCCTTCTGCTGACCTTAGGCCTCATTTGTTCTTCTTTTTTCAATTTTGATAATTGTGACATTAGACTATTCATTTGGGATTGTTCTTCCTTCTTTAAATATGCCTGGATTGCTATATACTTTCCTGTTAAGACTGCCTTTGCTGCATCCCACAGAAGTTGGGGCTTTGTGTTATTGTTGTCATTTGTTTCCGTATATTGCTGGATCTCCATTTTCATTTGGTCATTGATCCATTGATTATTTAGGAGCATGTTGTTAAGCCTCCATGTGTTTGTGAGCCTTTTTGTTTTCTTTGTACAATTTATTTCTAGTTTTATACCTTTGTGGTCTGAAAAGTTGGTTGGTAGAATTTCAATCTTTTGGAATTTACTGAGGTTATTTTTGTGTCCTAGTATGTGGTCTATTCTGGAGAATGTTCCATGTGCACTTGAGAAGAATGTGTATCCTGTTGCTTTTGGATGTAGAGTTCTATAGATGTCTATTAGGTCCATCTGTTCCAGCGTGTTGTTCAGTGCCTCTGTGTCCTTACTTATTTTCTGTCTGGTGGATCTGTCCTTTGGGGTGAGTGGTGTGTTAAAGTCTCCCAGAATGAATGCATTGCATTCTATTTCCTCCTTTAATTCTGTTAGTATTTGTTTCACATATATTGGTGCTCCTGTGTTGGGTGCATATATGTTTATAATGGTTATATCCTCTTGTTGGACTGAGCCCTTTATCATTATATAATGTCCTTCTTTATCTCTTGTTACTTTCCTTATTTTGAGGTCTATTTTGTCTGATACTAGTATTGCAACACCTGCTTTTTTCTCTCTGTTGTTTGTATGAAATATCTTTCTCCAACCCTTGACTTTTAATCTGTGCATGTCTTTGGGTTTGAGGTCAGTCTCTTGTAAGCAGCATATAGATGGGTCTTGCTGTTTTATCCATTCTATTACTCTGTGTCTTTTGATTGGTGCATTCAGTCCATTAACATTTAGGGTGATTATTGAAAGATATGTACTTATTGCCATTGCAGGCTTTAGATTTGTGGTTACCAAAGGTTCAAGGTTGGCTTGTTTACTACTTTACTGTCTGACCTCACTCGCTTATTGAGCTGTTATAAACACAGTCTGATGATTATTTCTTTCCCTTCTTTTTCCTCCTTCCCCATTCTTCATATGTTGGGTGTTTTGTTCTGTGCTCTTTTTTAGGAGTGCTCCCATCTAGAGCAGTCCCTCTAAGATACCCTGTAGAGGTGGTTTGTGGGAGGCCAATTCCCTCAATCTTTGCTTGTCTGGAAATTGTTTAATCCCTCCTTCATATTTAAATGATAATCTTGCTGGATACAGTATCCTTGGTTCAAGGCCCTTCTGTTTCATTGCATTAAATATATCATGCCATTCTCTTCTGGCCTGTAAGGTTTCTGTTGAGAAGTCTGATGATAGCCTGATGGGTTTTCCTTTGTAGGTGACCTTCTTACTCTCTTTGGCTGCCTTTAATACTCTGTCACTGTCCTTGATCTTTGCCATTTTAATTATTATGTGTCTTGGTGTTGACCTCTTTGGATCCCGTCTCTCGGGAGTTCTGTGTGCCTCTGTAGTCTGAGCAACTATTTCCTCCCCCAGTTTGGGGAAGTTCTCAGCAATCATTTCTTCAAAGACACTTTCTATCCCTTTTTCTCTCTCTTCTTCCTCTGGTACCCCTATAATGCAGATATTGTTCCTTTTGGATTGGTCACACAGTTCTCTTAATATTGTTTCATTCCTGGAGATCCTTTTATCTCTCTCTGCATCAGCTTCTATGTGTTCCTGTTCTCTGGTTTCAATTCCAGCAATGTTCTCTTGCATCTTATCCATTCTACTTATAAATCCTTCCAGAGTTTGTTTTACTTCTGTAATCGCCCTCTGAACATCTGTGATCTCCCTCCGGACATCTGTAATCTCCCTCCAGACTTCATCCCTTAGGTCTTGCATATTTCTCTGCAGCTCTGTCAGCATGTTTATGATTTTTATTTTGAATTCTTTTTCAGGGAGACTGATTAGGTCTGCCTCTGCAGATCCTTTCTCAGGTGTAACTATCTGGGTCTGGACCAGATTTTTTTGCCTTTTCATGGTGATTGCAGTGGCTGTAGGCAGGTTGCGGGTGTGTCAGCTGGGAGAAGAAAGTCCTTTCCTGCTTGCTGGACGCCTTGCCCTTTTCCGCTGTCTATGACGGCTACCTGCATTCCTGGAGCAGCCATCGGGTTAGTCTCCTAAGCTGCTATGGACGGGGTGTCCGTCAGAGCAGCGCGGAACCCTGCGGGGAGTGGCAGGCATGCCAGGTGCGCTCCTCCGTGCTAGCAGCAACCCTGCCGGGCAGCTGTGTGACAGCAGTGGCCTTTGGGTCTGGCCCAGGCAGCTGTGATTTGGGCTGGGATTCTGGTCGGTTCCTGGGAGCACACCTGCTCCCTGTGCCTCCACTGCCGGTGCGCATGGGGCTTTTCTGCGCAGGCTTCTACTGGGCTCTGGCTTCACTGCCGCCGATGCACGTGAGCTGCCCCCTGGGCTGTTCGGTCGCGCCACTGCGGGCTAGCCCTGCAGCGCATGGATCTGCTCTCGTTTCCTTCTAGTGCTTCTGCCCCCGACGCGCGCTCCCACTCTCTTGCTACTGGGCCCATGTGTCGGGGTCCGCACCAGTTGGAGGAATGACTGGCCGGCTGCCTAGTCCTGTGAGGGGCTCCAGAGCTGCACTGCTTCTACTTAGGGCGCCTAGGTTTCCCTGGTATTCCCACCTGCCGGGACAACTTTGTCCAGCTATGGGGTCCCTGTCTCTTTAAGACTTGCAGAAAGCACTTGCTTTTCTATTGTCTCAGGGGCGCCGGTTGCGGGGACCTGCCCACAGGTTTTGCTTTTCCGTTTCTCTAATATCCAGCACCCTGTGCACCTTGTGTCTGCATTCTGGGTGCAGATTTCTAGAGCTGGTTGTTCAGCAGTCCTGGGCTTTCACTCCCTCCCCATTCCGACTCCTTTCTTCCCGACGGGTTTTGGGGTGGGGGAGCGTTCGGGTCCCGCCTGGCCGCGGCTTGTATCTTACCCACTTCATGTGATGCTGATGTATCCTGTGTTCTCGCAGATGTAGATGTATCCTGGCTGTTGTACTGTGTCCACTGGTGTCTCTTTTAGGAATGGTTGTATTTATTGTATTTTCATAAATATATATGATTTGGGGAGGAGATTTCCTCTGAACTACTCATGCCGCCGTCTTCCCGTGATCCCCCCTTTCTTTTATATAAACATATTTATAATATGAATTAGTGAACTGAGCCTGAAATTAATAGCTACCATTTAAGAAGTTTGGCATTTTGTTAAGATCTAAGTTACATTTTAATCTTTTCCTATTGATTTAGACTGTAGATCAGTTTTGTTTTTTATTTTGCTTTGTCTTTTTCCCATGAGTATGCATTGACATGAGCCATCTGATGTTGGCTTGAGACTTGTCAGGATTGTCTGTGTTTACAGAGTTTATAAGATTGCTGTCACCTTCTATGAATGTGTCAGGATAATAAGTCTCTATCTGCCGTACTTAATCAAGGAAATATAATCCCTAGTTCCTCTCTTCTCCCAAACTACAGTCTACTCAAGAGCAGTTTGGCCCCTAAAGTGCACACAGTATTACTCTTATTCAAAATATAGTTATCTTAAACCACAACTGAAAGCAGTGTCTCTTATACCACTATTATATTTTCATCTTATAGAAAGCCTCTTGATATGTTTTCCTAGATTATAAGGAAGGAAAGAATCTTATAAAATTAAAACAGTTTCATGCTGAAAGTATTGGCCACTAAATTGAATCCATTAACTAAAGATACAGCCACCAGCAAGTAAGATGAAGTTGCTGCTTCTACTTAGATTACATTTTAGAAGAGAAGTTAAAAAATAGACACAGGGTTTAGATCTGTTTCTGTATTATCTCATTTCTATGAAGTATTTCTGTATTAGTTATCTTTTTGCTGTGTAACAAATCATACTCAAGTTTGGTAGCTTAAAAAAACCTTTTTTGAGCTCACAATAATGGGAGTCAGTTGATCTCAGCTGGGCTTGGGGTAAGTCTGTAGTCTGACTGTAGCTAACAGACTGGTTAGCCATTGGGTGAACTAGGACACATTTACTCCCACATCTGGCATCTGGCAGGTTGTTCACTATGGCAGCACTGGGGGCCTGCAAGCTGCAGTTTCTTCACACACGGGTGCAGGAGTTCAAAAGCAGCCAGGCTGAAGCTGTAAGGCATCATGAAGCCTAGGCCCAGAACCTGCAGGTCACCTCAGCCATGAAGTCAAAACACCACAGCACAGCAGAAAGGGGTGGGGACTCAAACCTCATCTTTTCAATCAGAGGTACTGCAAAGTAGTGTGACTGTTTTTTAAAATATACTACAGTCTCCTTTGCCAATTTTTCAGCATTCTGCAACTATTATTTATTGCTAATTGTTATTTCTATTCACTCTCAAAAGCTGATACTTTTAAATTAAGAAAAAATGAAAACAGTAAATTATGTTTCCATTGAGCAAATATATGCATGAGAGATGAAACAAATAGGCAAATGCCCAAATGGCACACAATCGTTTCCAGGCAGATTAAGAAAACCTTTGCAGGTTTAAGCCTCTGCTATTTTTAAAACTAAGACACTCTTCAGTGGCAACAGACATTGCTACTCTGGGGATGACTGAGAATCACAGAGCATTTTCACCAGAAAAAGAATTTCAGCCAGCATGATTTTGTCCCCAGAAAAGGTGCTCCAGGAGCTAGAAAGCCCTAAAGACACTCTTGTTACGGCTCTCTGGGTACTCTGTTAATGCATCCGCAAAGAAGAGAAAGCACACACATCACAATATATAATGTTTGTATGGCACTTCGGGGTAACACTTCAGGAACATTTAACAACATAAGTTTTATTGATGATGGCCTGGCTTCTGCAGTGTATTCCCCAACAGAAACCCCATAATCAGCCACCATTTAGGAAGAAAATTTTATTCAGATAGCCTCTAGTAAGGGGCTCCTATCACAGATATGAGAAAGCTGAAAGTTTTAAAATGCATGTAACAGGGTGAGATGATCTGGAAAGAGAATAAAGGAAAGGTCTTTTTAATCCATAATAAAAAGTTTACCACATGGTCTCCACATAAACAATCAAGCTCTCTCATCCCACATGGTCTAAGGAGTTTTGTTTTTTGAGGAATGCTTTACAGATGGAGGGACAGATTTTCCTAGCAATTGTGTAAAGAATTAGGTGCACAAATTTGATGGAATTCTAAAGTATCAAAATAGATACATAGTCCACATACCACACAGCTCAACTACTACCTGATCCCTGCATCCTTGTTATGAGATCCCCATTGTAAAGACATTTGGGGAGTGCCAAAATAGCCCCAATGATCAGGGACTCACTACTTTTTTATTTGAAGAGTTTTAAACGTTTTCACTTATAAATGGGTATCATTAAAAAAAAAGTCTACTATTTGGCATTCACTTTGCTAGCAAGGGAAACATAACAGTGATCAAGGAATATGTGATTCCTACCCCAGAGAAGCAAGAATATACTAAGGGATAAAATAGAATCATCCAAGATAACATAGCCTGTTTCCTTAATTGAAACAGTACTCTCCTGCCTAAAATTATGCTCATTGTTCTGGGATAACATCTCTAACATCAAACACAGCAAGTCTAATTTTTTCCCATTGAACATATCTATAAGAACTTTGAATACAACAAGTCCCATTTGCAAGCTAAAAATTTTCACTGACATTCATTGGTTTATTCATTAATCCATGTCAGTTTCTTATCTTGACTGTGGGCTAGGCTCTGGAGATACAACAGATAAAAACTGTAGGGGAGTAAAAAGTTTTCCTTGACCCACTTAGAGACCCTGTCTGGGTCTGAAAATTAAACTGAATAACACAGATCAACAGAACAAAAGAATATGCATTTGTATAACATATATTTTACCTGACATGGGACCCTTCAGAAGGAAATGAAGACCTGAAGAAATGGTATCTCCTTGGGGATAACGGTATTCATTTTCTCCTGGTAGACAGGGGTCCTCTGAAATGAGAACCTGCTTTAAGAGAGGTGGTTTGAGGGGACAGTTGGAGAGACCTTCCTGCTTCTGTTGTTTCATCAAACTCTATCCCCTTAAATTCAATATGACAAGGTGTCAAACCTGGGGCAATGTGCCCTGAACCCCTTCAGAACATAGACATAATTCCCACCTTCAGTAGCTGTCCTGCCAATCATTCTTGCATACACCATTGCTCTAGGTGGAAGAACTCTCATCCAAATATCTTTCCATTTTCGATTTGAAATTCTGACCACAATAATAGGCTAAAGATTTATTTACATCACTATTTCTTAACTGAGGGATAATTTTCCCCAAAGGGAATATTCGGCAGTGTCTTTCCTGAGATTCTATTGCACACATTAAGCTTGCAATCCCTAGGAAAACCCTCTCAATGATGTCCTGATCAAGCCACCTGCCCACCTTTCAAATGTCATATGAACCTCAGGTTAGGTATTCCAGCCTAGATTTGGAAGTCTTCATTTCCAAGCTTGAGGAAACCAAAAATCATAATGCCTTTTTTGCTGCCCCTTCTCTACCTTGTGTGCTGTATACCAACAACAGAAGTCTGAAAATACACCCAAGGGTAGGACAATATTCTGAATTGGTTATTTTCTTTCTCTCTCTCTCTCTCTCTCTCTCTGTCATCTTGATATTGGCATCAATTAATTGATTTTTGCACTCAATTTAAGATCTTCCTGGTTCTTGGCATGATGAGTAATTTTGAAGGTGGGAAGAGTATACAAGGGTGAGTTCAAAGCTGAGACACTAGGTGAAAGTGACACCCTCCTCAGAGAGGTCTCCTCTGGCCACTCAATCTAACAATAAATCCATGGTAAGTCTTTCTTACATGATCTTGTCTTATTTTCTTGATAGCAGCAGTTTTTTACTATCTGGATTGAATTTATATATATATATACATATAATACACACACACACACACACACACACACACACACACACATTTTTAAATGTGTTCCTTACTACATTTCCATGTACCCCTACACCCAGCTAGAATATGTTCTTTTAGGGCAGGACAGGCTCTGGTGGTTTTGTTCGCCAAGGTGCTCACTCCTAGCTGACACTAATCATCAATCAATATTTGTTGAAGGCATGCTTGAGATGGAGATATATTTGCTTCACAATGTACTTGTCTCAGAAACTATCAATCCATCTAGGTAAACTGCTCATCCTCAGAATTCACTTGAACCTTAAACAGTCTTATTACATGCTCTGATTTATTTCTGACAACAATTACAGAGACATGCACTCAATTACCTTTAATTAATTAGTTAATAGATTTTGCTGCTTAATCACTAAACATATTATTTTTCAATATGGATATCCAGAGCTTGGATGCTTGTATTTCTGTAGAAATCCTAACATTTGTGTGAACACACCTGCCCACACATATGTATGAATACGCACATACATATACATGGTTAGCATAGGGGAAGGGCAGCCAAGGTAAGGATATTTCAGGGTCACTCATGGAGCTAGACTGAATTTACACATAGATTTCAATGCTTCCTCCCACTCCTGTGTCTTTGTCCTTCCTGGAAATTCTCTTCTCTATTTTCTAGTCTACCTGGTGGCCTCAAACTCAGCCCTCTAGTGTCTTAGTCCAGTAAGATTTTTGCTTTATCTTTGTGTTCTAACTCTCCCCTGCCTAACATCAAGGTGAAATTCTGTATCAGTGCAAGCAATCTTCATTGTCATTACCTGATTTCGAGAGTCAACTTCCTTCTACTTTTTTCTTTCATGCCTTTTTTTTTTCTAAGTATAATATTTATCAGACTGTATGCTTGTCTGTGGGAGAGTTATTCCAATAATAAATCTACTCTTCCATTACAATAAACTGTCTCTAACATAATTTTTCTTATAAAATAAAGAAAAAATTGAAATTTTCTACAATTTTGGGTCACATAAGTTGTGGTTTTTTTATATTGTTACTTAATTCTTTAAAAAATATATCAATGTAGATTTTGCATTTTTCTGGAATGTTTGACAAGCTTATGTCAAAAGTCATGCATTCCTATATTACACAATTTTTCTTACATGTAAAAAATCAAAATAGATAGCAATGAGATAGATGCTGATGAAAACTACAATCCCCATAGTTCCAAAAACTGTGTTTAAAAAAATGTAAACAAAATATTGTTCTGGGGTTAGGCATCTCATTACGTAAAGAAAGTAAGCAATTGATGAATTGACACATTTGAGCAGATGAGTTTACAGTAAACTCGTTTATCTCCTTTATGAGTATGCCTTTGAGAGGATATTACATTGTATTAGGGATGATAATAATAACTGTACTATCACATTATTATATACCTGGTCTTGTTTTTTGTACTAGACATACATTATTTCATTTGATCTTTATAGCTTAAAGGTGAGTATTGTTTTGCCTTTCATTAATTAATATACTTTTACCAGAAAAATGTGGCTAATTTTTCCAAAGTCTTAAAATGACATGTAGAATTGAGAGTTCAGAGATGAGTGAGATTAGGATGTGAAAAATGTCATAAAGAAGAACCATGAATATTTGCAAGAAATTAATATGTTGTGAAAATATACAAGAAATTCTGATACTAAGAAAACTTTTACCAAATTCACAAGACAAATGACAGCTAGATCCTCATTTTAAATGGATACAATACAGACGATTTAAACGCAGGATTAAGATCCAAATCTTGTTTATTTAATAAAGGATGGTCACCACCTAGAATATCAGCAGCCTTGAACATGAATTGCAATTAGTCTGAGTCACTGGCATCGCATATTGGCAGATAATTCAGAGGTAGACACTTATTTCAGATGAATAAAAATTTTGGAAATGGCATATTTCAGTACCTAAAAATATCCTTAAGTAATATACAACATTCCTATCATTATGGTGTAGTTCAACAAGTCTACTTCTTAGGGATTATTTGTCCATGAGGTATAAGCATCTTGTAAAACTCAGTTCTCCCTTCCTCAGCTCTCTGCGGAAAACTTGTCCACCCAACCATGTAAGCTGTTTAATCACAGAAGGGCACTCTTTACTTACTGAGTGACTAATTACAAGCTAAATATTAATGCAAGACTATAATTTTTAAATATACTGTAAAGGTTTTAAGAATTTCCCTTAGATTGATTAATTTTCAGGCTTGCTGAAGTTCAACTGATAAAATACGGTGCCAACTCTAAAGCTTGATCTGTGGAACTGTGTTTCACCTTGAATCAAAGCTTTATCCCTTTATTTCTTCCATGGGAGAAATATTCACTAACATGTTACATGATCTCCACATATTAAACCTCAAGGACTCAGTGTGATAGAATTTCCCTTGAGGAAAATTTAGAAATGTTACAGCTAGTTAAATCTCACCAGTTAGGACAGAAATCAGGGACAGAGCTCTTAATTTTATGCACAGTCACAGGGACACAGACATTAGTGCAAGTTTGTTAATATTTGGTTTTCCTTTCTGCCTTCTGAAAGTGAAAAAAAAGCAGTATTGATGAAGCAAAAGAGAAGTCATTTTTTGCATAAATATCTTTTCAGTCTAGTTATAAAAGTCAACTATCAGTTACTTGTCTCTCGACAATCACTAGATTTTTATTTTACTTTTAATACCCTTGAACCTATTCCATAAAAAAACATAAAATTTAACCAAATAGCCTAAACAAATTAAGTGAGTGTATTCTTTGACATACAAAATGGATTGAGTTCTTGGGTTTCATTATTATTGAAAATGTCAGCAATGTTTTGCCTGCTGGGCGCACACACATTCTTTCTGTTTCTCAATCTTTCTCAAAACATCTTACTACATTATTTTATAAATCACAGTGGCCAGGACTCCTAGTTAATGTTTTTAAAAATTATAAACTCTTGATCAGATAGTGACATTTTGTTATTTCACATGTAAGCTGTCAAGCATTTCTAGAAAAAAAAATGCAATGAGAGAAACATTCTTGCAATTATTGTTCTCTTGAGTGTGACCTTAGAAAGCAAAAATAGTAGGAATTCATAGAGGAAGCAAATTGAGTACCTCAACAGCATATCATTTATCCATTTAGTCTGGAAAGAAAGATAATAATATAATTATTAATTTTATCATTATAAATTATAATATATTAATATAATATATAATATGATAATATGATAATTATTAATTGAAGATGTATTGGACGGCATGATGTGCATCTGCCTGCATTTCTGTGCGCTAGGGGATACATGCATACTCAGTCCATGGGCTCTCTATTTTCATTTTGTGTAGGATAATCCCTGATCTATTTATTATTATTCTTTCTCTAAATCTCTCTCTCCCTGCCCGTCTCCCTCCCTCCCTGACTCTCTCCTGACATATACTATCCCATTTTGAGAAACTCTTCAGCTAACATCATGAAGATAGACATGATAGCAACACATATCTATATATATAGTCTATAAAAATGGTATAAATCTTGAAGACTCCCGCTTTTTGCTTTTGCCTTACACCCTGGGATGCTGTGAATTTAATGAATTCATATTATAAGTTTTTCCAGTGTGTAAGCCTGCCAGTGTGTAATAATTCCCCTTGAAGTAGGTAAAATTTAAAGGGGACATTGAGGAAATAAAGAGCAAAATAGTTGATGGGAGTCCTAGAACTTCAGGAATGCATTTTTATATAATTGGTTATACACATACATATGTATATATGTACATACACATTATACTTGTATATGTGCACATATGTGTACATAAATATGCATATGTGTGTATGTGTGTAAAAACATATATACATTTCTTTTAAGATTTCAAAGGCCGTTGTGAGAATCCAGGCTTGTATGACATGTCAAGTGCTAAAGATAGGTGCCTGCATTTTAAGTGCTCAATAATTTTTAGGTACTATTAGGATTCAGCACATTCTCTTTTATGTCAGTCATCATAACTCCATCAAGAGTTTGGGGCAAAACTTCCTCCCTAATTGCATCAGGAACCATGTAGGAAAATCCTCCTGTAGATTCTAGGATCTAGGAACAATAGCAATGCCCAATAGTTAATAATGGTGTCCCACGGTGCTGTTAATAATATGTAGGGGGAAAAAAAACAGAAAGAAAGAAAGAAAAGAAAAGAAAAGAATGGGAGCTTGACAAACTTTTCTCTGATAATCCTGTATTTCAGAACATTTGTGATCAGTGACCTCACGGTTTTTCCAAACCAGCTTTGTGTCGGACAGCAAACCTCACAGAGGGTTATTCAGAAGTGAAGAGCCTCGCTCGGAGAGACACACAGTGGTGAGAGCCTCAGCCCAGGCCAACAATTTCTGCATCCTTTGTTTTCCTCACTTGTTAGAGCCAAATCTCAGCCCTATGGCTCACTCTGAAAAATAGGGATCCTCCTCTCAAATCTCTCCAATGTTTCATTCATGCAATAGGTGTGCCCACCTTTATCATGGCTCATTCTAGGTACAGCTTTAGCAAAGCAGAAGTGAATAAAGTTTACCTTTCATTTCCACCCTTACCCCTTCCATTGTTCTTGCCTTTCCTCAATTTAAAAATCACTGAATGTTTTAAGCCTGCAAAAGTTAAGCCTGCAATTTAAATTACTGAATATTTTAAGCCCACTGCTGAGACCTACTGCTCAGAAGGAAGGATTCCTTTCAAAATATCACTGCTCATTGCCAATGGGCCTGGTCGTACAAGAGCTCTCATGGAGATGTATACTGAAATTCCTGTTGTTTGCATGCCTGCTAGCACAACATCCATTCTGCAGCCCATGGTTCAAGGGGTCATTTTGACTTTTAAGTCTTACTATTTAAGAAACACATCTCTTAAGGCTAGAGCAGCTGTAGACAATGATTCATCTGATGGATCTGAGCAAAGTAAATTGAAAAGTTCTGGAAAGGATTCACCGTTCTATATGCTATTAAGAATATTTGTGATTCATAGGAAAAGGTCAAAATATCAATATTAACAGAGGTTTGGAAGAAGTTGATTATAACCTCATAGGTGACATTGAGTGGTTCAAGACTTTGGTGCAGAAATTAACTGTGGTGGAAATAGAAAAAGAACTAGAATTAGAAGTGGAGCCTGAAGATGTGACTGAACTGTTGCCAACTCACGATAAAACTTTAATAGACGAGGAATTGCTTCTTACAGATGAGCAAAGAAAGTGGTTTACTGAGATGGAAACTATTCCTGGTGAAGAAGCACTGAAGATTGTTGAAATGATCACAAAGGATTTCATAAACTTAGTTGATAGAGCAGCAGCAAGATTTGAGAGTATTGTTGCCAATTTTGAAAGAAATTCTACTGTGGGTAAAATGCTATGAAACAGCACTGCATACTACAGAGAAATCATTCATGAAAGGAAGAATCAATTAGTTTAGTAAACTTCCCTAATGTCTTATTTTAAGGAATTGCCACAGCCAGCCCAACCTTCAGCAACCACCACCCTGGTCAGTCAGCAGCCATCAGTATCAAGGCAGGACCCTCCACTGTAAAAAGGCTATGACTTGCTGAAAACTCAGGTGACAGTCAGGATATTTTAGCAATAAAGCATTTTTAAATTAAGTAATGTACATGGGTTTTTTCTTTTTACATAATGCTATTGCATACTTAATAGACTACAGTATAGTATAAACATAACTTTTATATGTACCAAGAAACCAAAAATCTCAATTGCAATATTTGCTGTATTGCGGTGGTCTGGAACCAAACCTGTAGTATCTCTGAAGTATGCCTACATTTTATTTTCCAGCTTTTTAGTTTTGTGCAGTAAAGTAAATCTTGTCCTGGTTACTCTTTCTTGGCTTAAAGTGGACGTATAATCATGTATTTTTAAAATTACTTTATCAGTTCTATATAGTCCCTGTCATTATAAGCTCACAGTTATATGGAAATATTAGACAATATTGGATTAGAAAACAGTGTGATAAGTGTAATGAAAATACAAAGGAAAAGTAAGTTAATAAGGAGAGGAGAGAAGGAGGTGACATTAGGGTCTTGTTTTGAAGTGTCAATTCAGGCTTTTCTAGGGAAAGAAGCATGGGTGAAGCTTTTCAAGGGGAAGAAACAGCATGTGCACTGGAGTCATTTGGAAGCAGGACACTTTAAATGGACACACAACCGAAGCACACTGGGAGGAAAGACTGACATATATAATAAGAGAAAGCTGACGAGATGATAAAGAGCCTGGTATATAATTTCAAGGTTCGCATTGAGATTTAGGAAACTACCATGGGATTTTAAACAAGGAAGAAACAGCATCCCATTTGCATATTACTAAAATCGTACTGATGACAGTGGGGCTGTGGAGAAGGGACAAGACTGGAGTCAAGAGCTTTGTGGACCTTGCAGTAATTCAGTTTGTAAGAATATACTGGGAACTTTTGTGTTTAACAAGACATTGACAGCTTGGGAAATAACACTGAATGTAATGTCAAGAACTATTGGTAACAATTAGATGTGAGATCTGAAAAAGGAGAAAATAGAGAAAAAAATTCCTGAGCCTGGTTGCCAAAGGAGATAGTGGGGCTATTTACTGAGACGGTGAATACTAAAGGGGACGCCTGAAGGAGAGGAGGAGTGCCAGGTAGGGCATATTTATTCAAGAAGCTAAGGGACTTTCTACTGAACATGAGCAGGAGATTGTTAAAAACACAAGTAGAGGTGCCCTTTTAAGAGACAAACCCATCATTTTTTCCTACTAACAGCAGTAGGCATCACAGCAGACACAAGGCATCAGAGGCCTAGGTACATGAAATTGGGAAGGATCACAATAGAGTAAGTTAAAAAGAGAACAGGAACACAGTGGAAGGAGGAAAGGGGAGAAATGGCAGACAAATGAAGAAATCATATTTTTGACTATGGTCTAGACTCCAGGGTTTTGAAGACTGTGAAACAATTTTTAGTAACTACCCTATTCTCACCAGATCTCCTCTTACTAGAATCTCATTTTCTCCAGAACCTTGGATTTCAGATTAATAGGGTTTTGTAAAGGAAAGCAATGAATTTGGGATAACTTTTATTGACCCAAAGGGCAGGCACCTCCATAATGAGCTGTGCCATTGTTCATAATGGCTTCTTATGGCTACCAAGCAAGGAGCAGCAGAATGTGGATGAGCACCTCTATCAGGAAGTTCGTGCAGCAATCAGATAGAGCTCAGTAGTTGGCATTAAAACCTCCAAAAAATTCAGTCATCTCCCTTAGCATATATTACAAACCATGCCAGCCTCTCACCTTCAATCTTTTTTGGGTTAATTTATTTGGAGCAAAGCCAGCAAATAATACAAACACAGAGCCCTTGAGGGAATCAAGCAAGTCCCCATGGGAAACGAGCAGCTCATAAATTGAAGGAGAATAATTGAAGAAAGTTGCAATTGTTAAAAATGGTGGGTAAAGAGTGAAGGGACAGATTTCTTGTCTCTCAGCCACAGCTGGGACATCAGTCATCTTGCAGCTTTGCCAAAATGCTTGAAAAGCAGCACTGACACTTGTACTCAACCATTAATATGATGTATTTTCTAATTTCAACCCTAAAATAGGGACTTTCTTCAAAGTAAACAAATTGCAGCCATTATATTCACTCTTTTAAGCCTTCTTGGTTAGATGGTAAGCTGGGAGTGGGATGGGGAGGGCATACTGCTTATGAACTGTGCCATAGCCAAGAGGCAAGAACGATAGAAAAACAGAAACCTCTCCATTTCATGCCTGCCCTCCTTCCTTACTTGTTTCTTTCCTTTCTCCCTCTTTCCCTCCTTCATCTCTTTCCTTAAATAAAAATACTATCTCAGAAGGGACTGACATAAAGTTCTGTATGTTTGCAAGTGGTGGCATAAATGTTCCTCTCTGAATATATTTGTAATGAGAATAATAAGAATAATGACCTTTGTAATTCCCAGTAGTATAAGGTACTATGCTTAAAAGTTTGGTCTTGTCTAGAAACAAAGAGCTACAATGAATAGAGAAAGAGTGGAACACTTTACATGCTCCTGATGTCTGCAGGACAGCGCAGAAGCACAATGGGAGGCAAGTGAGAAAATGCTGCAATAGGCAGGCCTGTTGAAATGAAATTAAGAGGTAAGGGGCAGTTAATTCTGAGCAAGTGATTTCAGCCAACCAGGAACCCATGCATCAAAGTCAACTAAAACCGCAGGTTCTCCTTCTGAAGGACAGTTACAGGAGAAGAGTATACAAAGAACAAGTCAAGACCCCCTAGCCTGTTTAGATACACAAAGATTGGTGACAAATGCATCATAAATATGTGTCATACACAGAGATCAATAACTATCTCAACTACGGAACAGAGGAAAATAATGGCCAAATCCATGAGGCACACTTCAATCCATCAAGGGTAATAATATGTTAACAGTGTGATGGTCTACACTAATTAACTCATTAGTGGCCATTAAAATGTTTTCTGTGTTCACTTCTGTGTTTATTTTATAAGGTCAGATAAGGACTTCCAGTAAATTCTGTTTCTATAATTAACTCTGGGCATATGGAAAATAAATTACCTTCCACAATAGAAGTATAAGCAGACTCCTTCTTTACTAATTTGCTGAAGATTCCTTTTGGTCCTAATTCATCTACTTACTGAATGTTTTTGACTGTAAATACTAGACAGTTTCATCTTAAGCTTCAATGTTTTGTGACATCACAATATAGATGAAATGGATTATCTGTCATTGAATAAAAGTTGTTGAAGGTTACTCAAATTGTCCTGCTTTAGAATTCAAGAGCAAAGGGTATCTAATGGAAAACAGCTTGCATGTCTGCTACACCTTTATTAAGTAAATGCTCAACTAGCATTTTTAGCACTCCAGGCAATTTATATTCTCAATCACACTTTTTTCATGTAACTTCATAATAAAGAGTTCAACAGTACTGTTGGGAAGTTTTCTTGGAAACATAATCAGGGTATTCATTATTTCCTAGATAGTCACTATTCCCTCAGCTTGCTTTCTGGAAATGCATTTTAAGGGAAAGAAGAGCAAATCTCTTTTGCTCAGTGTTAGCAATAGTAAAAATGCAGACGGTCACTGCGATATTGATCAGCAAACTCCTAAGAACCCTGTAGACTAGTCTTTCACCAATCTTCCCTCTTGTGTGAATGAGGTGCCTCATCTGCCTTGGTTCCATCAGACAAATGTTGCCCAAGTGCATTTTTGATAATCGAACCCTGACTCTCATGCATTTACAAGGAGTTGATGGCATCAGACAGTGAGGCTACCACCGCGTCAGGTGTCCACCACGAACAGGATCCCTACTGATTTTTCACAAAAATATTTCTATATTCCTGAAAGATAGAAATCTCAGACCTACTCTCTTTCCTGTCTACAGAAAATTTCAATGTACTATACAAAGCATGTGTATTTATATTTGTATGTTCTGACATTCTCATTTTATAAGTGAGTGTTACAGAAAGTAACAGGAAAAATACTGAAGATGGGCCTTTGTCTTTGTTCATGCCCATTTCTTCTTCCCCTTTTCCCCTGGCAGCATAGCATTCATCAAATTGGAGCTCTAGGTTGTAACTCACCCTTCCTTGCAGCCATCCTCCACATGAATATTTCAGTATTTACACTTCTGCTTAATGTGCTAGGATGGATAACACCATCCCTTGATGGATAGCCACCTAAGGCTCCTCTGCTATTGATATGTTTATTCTCTCTTCTAATTTTCTGTTATATCTGAAGTTCATTTCCCTGCTCATATCCTTAGAGCATGCTCATTTTTCAAATATCCATCTTCCAAGATCATATTTTCAGGGCAACAGCATTTACCCAGAAGAATTATTTGATTAGTGAAAACAGTGTGATGTTTCAAACACTACAGCCTGCTCAGGTTAGTCTGCTTCGACTCTGCTTTTTCTCATGTAGGACCTTTCTGTGAGTTCACCATTACCTGAAAAACAGCTCAGACATGACAGGCCAGAGTTTGGAACTATAAAGAAACAAGGGAGAAAGAATAAGGGAGAATGAAAAAGAAACAGGAAGAAAAAGAAAGAGGGGCAAAGAGAGTTGGGGAGAGACACAGGGAAAGAGAGACAGAGATGAGGAAAAAGACAGAGGTTCATCTGGTGTAAAGGAAGGCCTCTAGGACACCCTTCAGACCCTCATCTTGCCAAGCTGCTGTTTCTTTTTTACTACAACTATCCTTTTAAGTATTTCCTAGAAACTATAGAAAGCAAAATGCATAATAAAAATAAATCCAAACACACATCAACACAAGATTTTAAATCTAACACTGGAGCAACAGACAGTGAAATACACCAATAGAAAATCTAAAGATAAATGCAGAGTAACAGTAGAAACAACCTATTGCTGAGATAACACACGCCTTGGAGGACACAATGATTCACTGAAAGAAACAGGTTTAGGAGTTTATGACAGGAGGAAATGCTTGAAGAGAAGGCCCTCACAGCACTAGTGCCTATCATCACCAGGCAAAACAGCTTGGCTATTAATAGTGTTTGTATTTGCATGATAGTCACATTTATCTTTTAAATTACCCCTTACAACAGTGAGATGATAGGTACACAAAGACAGAAACCCAGGAGATGGATAAAGGTGCAAAAGGCAAAGGAGAAGAGGCAAGAAGCCAGGCATAGATACTCGTAATCGATTAAGACTCCCTTAGCACTTCCCCTCAGCTTGGCTGCGTTTTGGACAGGATTCTTCCTGCCTTTCGGCTCCTGATTTCTCTTTCCTTAGATCATTTCCTTCTGAAAACCTGTAATTATAAATCCTTTCTCTGTCCCTTTGAGACATAAGTCTTTCGAAAAATCTCTTGCCAGTGTTACAACCCAAGAATATCTTGCTCAAAGACCTGGGAGCCATTCCTTTGAGAAAGTCATCATGTGGAAGACAGTGCCCTTATCTTCCCAGTTTCTGGGAGTATAGGAACCTAACTTCCCCTGGGGGTGCCGGTTCCAAATAGTAAGGCAACTTCTTGTTATGAGGATAGGAGGAAGGTTACATTTCCTTTGGATAAAGCCAACTGCTAAGCACAGGTGGCCTAGGATCTCTTCCTCATTCCAGCTCTACTTCCCCACTATTTCCTTGTTTGAGTGGAGGTGAGTTCAGACTCTGCTCTGGCTTATTTTCTCAACTGCAATAACCTTGAATAAAATCTTCCTTGCTTGTTTATTATTGCCCAGTGCATTTTTTGCCTTAACACCTATAATAAAGATACTCTTGTGTACCTTTCTTCTATTTTTCTCTTGATGCAATGGTAAATGGAAAAGCTCTGAATAAATCTAGAACTGGTAGGAATCTCTGCTGTGTAATACACCAGCTATGTATCCATAGATCATTTATTTAATGTCTTTGAGACTTCCTTCCTTAATTGATAAAATGAACTCTCTTGATAAGAATAAATGTAAAAGTCCTGGTACAAAATATACCAAAAAACAGATCCAGGCCCCCTCTCTATTCAGCAACTGTACTGTGTGCCCTAAGGCCCATGTTCTAAATGTAATTATTTATAAGTAACTTTTGGCACTGCCCATGTCAATGAGGCATATGTTGACAACAGAGATTTATTGAAAGAAAATATGTCTTGCTCATGGGAAGTTGCCTTTTCTGGAATTAGAATAGATGCAGTGTTAAAATAGACTGTCTGGAGCGGGTGTTGTTTTATCACCTGAATATCATATGATGTCACACACTTGTGGTCAACAACACACCTGTTTGAAATAAAACTGGTCTTCTCTCTGTTATGCTGCACTTTATTTTGCTCACCGATATATGTGTACATGTACATATATACATATACACACATGCCCATATATATTACACAAATATGCATATAATATATATATGAATATATACAAATATGTGTCTGTGATATGAAAACCAAAGTAAATTATTCAGTTATGAAAATGGCCTCAGAACTAGCATGCTGACTTTGGGTAAGTAACTCCAAATCTGACCGGTGAAATACAACAACCCAACTGTACTCAGTGATATCATCTCTAGGTACCTTTATATCTTTATTTATAGCAGGCTATTTTCCCAAGCAAATTTTATTCCAGCTATTGTGAAAGAACCACTACTTTCAGAACACCAAACTGCGGCATGGTGTTTCACCAGGAATACGTTGGGTGGTGAGTGGATGGTGGAGTGAGCCTGATAATTAACATTCTTTTACAGGGAACTGAGATTAGTTCAGCATCATGTGTTGAAAATCTATTATGTGTTAAGAGCTGAAACCCTTCTCTGAGTTGCTAGCAGTTGCTATGCCTAGAGTCATTATATAGTTGTTCACCTGTATGAAGCCTTGATTCTGTTACCAGGTGTGTATGTTTTGGGACCAGGAGAGGTTCAGTGTCTTACTCTGTCAGGAGGGGATTCAAGCATTAGCTGGAGGTTTTCTGGGAGCCTTGGAAGCAATGTAGCTGCATCACCATCTGTTGCTGTGGTTTACCTGTGAGGTGGGTTGTGGGGTGCATCTTCCATGTTCAAGCATATCTGTTCTCTGTAAGCAGGTAACTCTGGGTCACACTTTTTTGTCCTTAACAGCACCTGAAGGAAAGAAGAGATGCCTGAAGATAGAGGAAGAAAATCTCTAGTGCATCTGGAATCAATGCTATTTATCGACTCCAATGAAGAGTCTGGTGTGCAAAATCTCCCTATTGCACTCCCTGAAGATTAACTATTTTTAAAAGACCTACTTAAAACACCCATCTCCTTTATTTTTTGTACTGTCATTTTCCTGGGGTTTAATTTTAGTTGGAGTCCCAAGAGCCACAGTACATATTTACATGTGACTAAATTTATAATGAGGCTATCATTAACTGTACCCACAGGAAGGTGTCAGAATGATGGTATATAATGCCCCCAGGGAATTACTCCTACCACATTTCAAGGTATTTACTAATGTAATTAACTAATGACAGATCCAGTTTTCCTCTGTAGAAAAGTAAAGTTATATAGCTCAATAGAAATGGGCAGAACAAATGTCCATTGCAATGGCAGAGGTAAAATTTCTTATTAAAAATTAAGTTTGCAAGATCCCACCCAAGCCTTCATAAAATACCTCCTAATAGTTCCTGGCACTTCGTGCCTTCTTTCCTTCCTGTTTCTTTCCTTCCTCTTCTTTCTCTTCCCTCCTCTTTCTACATCTTCCTTCTACTTCTCTACCATACTGGTAAACGTAAGTGTGCACCATATACAGGGGCACTAGGCTGAGCACTTTACTGGCTTTATCTTATTTACTTCTCAGAAAAATTCCTATGAAGTAGGCACTGTCACTATAGCCATTATACAAATGAATATTAAAGAGTTGTATACCTTCAGGAGGCTAAAAGGTTTGCAAATGCCAGTGATGGAGTTGTCTTTCCAAATCTAGAGCCTCGTCTTGTACCATTATGCTATGCTACCTCTCATTGGAAAGCATGTCTGAACTCTTTGATGCAGAGGTCTTGGTACACGCTGAAGTGATTAATTAGCTTTGTATTTTTGTCTTAAATATAATAACATTGATGTATAGAGAGTAAGACTGGCTTATTAATGCACAGAAGAAATTTTCTTAACCAAAAGTAACAAATCAGTGCCAACATTGGAAGGAAAATCCAGGGAACTAACGTCCAATCTGTTTTAAGAAACAGATAAAAGAGAGGAAAGTAATTATTTTTGGAATGTTGATGAGAAATGGGGAGGGTTAAGCAAGAAACCAATGCCTTTGCTATTACTTTTGTTAATAAACCCTTTAGTGTACTTTTAAATTACTAATTACATTTAAAAATCTGGAAGAAAAAGAGGCCAAAAATATTAAGGAATAAAAAATCAGCTGGGAGGGACTGGAACTTCTGTTTCCACCTTAGTTCTGTAGCTGAAACTGGACTTACCCTCCTACTTTTAACGATGAGAAAGCAGAACAAAATACGTGAAATAACTGTTTTTCAGATATTGGACAACAGGCAATGCAAAGCTATGATCTCTAATAGAAGGGAAACTAATTATGTAAATCCTACAACTCTTCTGGATAGAAATATTTTGCAAATCACAGTTTGAGGGGTCAAGTGGGAGGCCCATTAGGTGTGGCAGGTTTGGCAGGTTTGCTGAGTTGAACTCTAAGGTAAAGTTTAGAATTCAGGGTAGTTGAAGCAAATAGAATTTGAGGAGCTGAGTGCTAGACGTTTCCTCCTGGCAAAGAATATCAGAAGTCCTACATTCAAGTCCCTTTGAGCTTTTTATTAAATACCTCAGAAACTTATGTGAATCTCCATAATACTGGGCAAGGAATTATCAAGCAGCTGGAGGATGAAAAATTCTTAGAGTTCACATAAGCCCCAAAGGCTTTGAAGTTCTAAACAGCCGGAGGGAGGAGTCATCGTTAAATATCCAGCACATACAACAGAAACCCAAGAAGTGTTTGCAGTGTCAAACTAGCACACAAATAAAGGCTGCCCTAAACTTATCCTGCTAAAACTTAAAAATTAATCTTGAAAGTATAAAGTTGCTCCACCAGTAACTTAAGTGCCTTCTAGATCAAAATCCAAAAATCTGTAACACAGAATCAACAGTGACTAGACAGAAGAAATAAAAAATGTTACCCATAACAAAGAGAAAAACTGGTCATTAGAAAACCACTGAGAATAAGAAGCAGGATGGAGCACATGGAGAAGGACTTTACTACATCAACTGTAAGTATATTCAGGATTGTTTCATACTGACATAAGAATAGACATACAGATATATGGGTACATACACAGATATAGAATTGAGAGTCCAGAAAGAATCCTTATATTCTTAATCATTTGATTTTCAGCAGCAGTGCCAAGAAAATTCAAGTGTCCTCTACTAAACAAATGGTATTGGGAACATGGAATATCCACACACACAAAAAAGAATAATGTCAGACACACACTTCATCATATAAAAATTAACTACAAATTGAACAAAATCCTAAGTGAAGATCTAAAAATATAAAACTCTTAGAGGAAAATACAGGCCTAAATCTTAGTGACACTGCATTAGACAACAATTTTTTAGATATGCCACCAAAAGCATATTCAACAATAGGAAAAAACTAGGTCATCAAAACAAAACCTTTTGTGCTTTAGAGGAAACTACAGAGAAAATGAAAAGGTATTAAATGGAATGGCTGAAAATATTTGCAAATCAAATATGTAATAAGGGGCAAGCATCCAGAATACATAACAAATTCTTACAACTTAATAAAAATAGAAGTTTGAAAAGATATTTCTTCAAAGAAGATGTACAAATGGTGTATGAGCACCTGAAGATGCTCGTACTGTTAGGTAGGATGCAAATCAAAACTACAATGAGATACCACTTCACACCCACAACCATGACTCAATTTTAAAAATGTACAATAACAGGTAAGAATTTTGGAGAAATTGGAGAAATTTTGGAGAAACTGGAACACATACTGCTGGTTAGAACTGGAAAGCAATTTACAATTTCTCAAAAAGTTAAAGAATTACATTATAACCCCAAAATTCCATTAATGGGTACTTACCCAAAAGAAATTAAAACACACATCAGCATAAAAGCCTGTACATGAATGTTCATCACAGTATTATTCACAAGAGCCAAAAAAGAAATACCACATACATTCATCTTTGGGTAAGTGTTAAATAAATGTGGTACAACCGTACAATGGAATATTATCCAACCATAAAAAGAAATGAAATGCTGATTCATGTTTCAACATGAATGAACATAGAAAACAGTATGCTAACTGAAAGAAACCATACACAATATGACATATGGTATGATCACATTTATTTGAAATTCCAGGATAGGCAAATCCAAAGAGACAAAAAGGACAATAATGGTGCCAGAGTAAAAATAGACTGATAAGGGGTATAAGGCTTCTTTTCCAGAACATTTTTATTATGATGGAAATTTTCTACATCTATCTTGGTTTGTTTGGTTCTATTATAGGTGATCATTCTTTGGACTGTTACCTAAGCAAGAAGTCCCTCCATTGTATATGAGCTGTTAACAGCAATTGGCCTAACCTAGTTAATACAGCCAGACCTGCACTAGAACTCTTAGATTACCGAGCGACTTTGCATAAAGTATGCATAAACTGATCAGTAATAAATGTGTCCTAAATATTGTGTGCTATTTTAATTAAATACACTGCATTAAACCTATTTGTATCTTATTTTTACTTGTTTTATTATAATCATGATTGGAATTTATTCTTTAATTTTCAGATCAGCCTAACTCTCCAATTAATTGAGAGTAGACTGAATCTGTACAATAATAATTACTCAAATGAGTCACAATTTCTATAACACAATGCCCTCTCTTTACGCTATGTTCAAGTTTCTTAAAAAACAACTGTCTGTACTTTCTGACACACACTTCTTTATCTCCTCTAAAACCTATAGCATTGAGTCTGTACACTGCCCTTTAAACACTCAGCATTTAAATGCCATCACATTTAGATACTCCACCTACTATTTCTAAGGAACTATAGATATGACTAAGGCATAGTCCCCTGCATCCAGGACTACAATCCAAGTCAAAAACAGACCTCTAACCATAAAGTTACTATTCAAGTTAGTAAGCGTCATGGATAGTGCTATAGACTCATGATGGCTAAGTTAAGTTAGCATGGCAAGGCTATGGTACCATACTGTTTGATCAAACATCAGACTAAATGCTGCTGTGAAGACATTTTTTTAGATTTGAGTAACATTTAAATCAGTGGACTTTGAATACAGCAGATTACCACCAATAATATGGACAGAACTCTTCCAAACAGTTGACGGCCATAAAAGACTTATGGCCCCAAGGAAGGATTCTCCTCCAGACCGCCTAGAGCTCAAGACTGTGTTATCAACTCTTGTCACTTTTAGCCTGCTGGTCTCTCCTAAGGATCTGCGAGCCTACACAATCAAGCAAGTGAACCAATACCTTAAAATATATCACATACATCCTACTTGTTTTATTCTGTCATGAAGCATTAATGAAGACTCCACAAAGAAGATAAAAATTGGTTTGAGGCACAAATTACAGTTACAGTCACTTAAAGTTCCTGCCATATGCCAGTCATTGTCCTAAGTGTCTTGAATATGTTATCTCATTTATCAGCAATCCTCATAACTAGCCCATGAGCCATAAAACACAATTTGCAGATGACAAAACTAAGGAAACTAAGCCACACAAATTAACATAATTTGCTATGTTACTATCAATATAAGCGGTGGCTAAGCGGTGGAGTAGAGATTCAAATTCAGATCTTTTGATTCCCAAAGCTGGTAAGTACAGGGCTCTCAAGACCCCATCTTGAAGGACCAACAGTTATTTACCAAGTACAGCAAAAAAGGATGGATTTGCTGAAACAGAGTAGTGGATAGAAAAGACCAGGACATACTGACAGAATGGGGAGGAAGTCTCTCAGCCCAGAATGAATGATAAGGGAAAGAAAAAATGTAGGAGAGAGTGGTGGAGGCTGAGGATGATCTAAAATGCGGAAGCCAGAATTTAAATAACGTCATGGTGAAGAAATTATGTCAGCTTTGATATGCCAACCTAAATAGCAAATAGTAATTTTTGGTTTATTTTTAAGCTGGAGGCATAACATTAGAGTAATAACTAGTATTAATTGAGCCAGGAGCCACACAAAGTGACTTAAATATATACCCATTGTTGCTTAACAACAACCCTGTAGGGCTATTTGAACCTCCATTTTACGGGTGAAGAAAGAAAGATTCTGAACATATGCAGCTTAAAGTCGTACTTGGAGATTGACAGAGCCAGGATTTGAACTAAGGCAGTGTGACTGCGAAGCTATACAATGCTTCCCACGATTGAGCAAAGTAACTCCAGCCATAGAGCTCAAGGGGACAGCATTAAGATCAGAGATTGGAAATCTATTATCATAATCTGGATAAGAGAACATGAAGATCTAAACAACTGCTCTGAGGATGGGAAGAAATTATACTCAATAGGATGTTGGAATTGTATCTTTGTGTTTCCCACCCTCCTGCCACATGAACTTTGGATGGTTGATCAGTTTGCTTCATGAATCACAAGCTGCCAACCCCCCCAGTGAAATTGGTTTCTTTATCTTTAAATCTGATTGCTTTTTTTTTATCCTTAAATCTGTTGCTGAAGAATTCTCTTCTTAGTAAGGACATTCCCTCTTAGTTCCAAATTCAATTACCCTGCAAGGTATCTCCTCTATAGATACAGTGGATTCTTCTATTGAGGTGAAAAGCTAAATCATATTCTTTATAAAAAAAGTTATAAATGCAATTATTTATGCTGAAGTATTTACCCCACTAAGGCCATCCCCCTACATAGAAAATACAATGTCTTGGCCTTTCTTCACCCTTGGGGGAGGGCTTCCTCTGTTTGCGGAGACCTTGAGGCATGAGCAGACTGGCCCAGAAATAACTATTCTGGCTGTGCTCATTCTGTTGCATTATGACTTCATTTGGTAATACAATATAATATGATATGTCACATACCTATTGTGAATTTCTCTAGGAACATTATTTGGTGCCCAAGCTTAGTATAACTGTCAAAAGTATTCATGGCTCAGGAACTAAGTTATAATTATCTACTAGAGTATTCAAATCATACAACTAAAAACAAATAGAACTGGCTTCACACATATTTTTCAGTCATATCTATTGCTACTCGTCAAACTAATGAAAAAAAAATGCTTCTGTTGATTAGGAAAAGAATGTGATTTTCTGATGACTGGAAAGCGCCACAAAAGTGGTCTCTGTTCCTGGTGAGTTCCACAGGATGTTTTGTCTGAAAACAAATAAATTAATAGGCTGTTTAGGAAATAGAA
This sequence comes from Manis pentadactyla, assembly GCF_030020395.1. NCBI lineage: Eukaryota > Metazoa > Chordata > Mammalia > Pholidota > Manidae > Manis > Manis pentadactyla. The sequence goes on along the minus strand of NC_080026.1, from coordinate 115,688,207 downwards.
GGGAATCACTAAACCAAAATAGTCCTTACAGCCAAGGCTAAAGATCCAGGATGTCTGTAGAGTTGCTGTGAATGTTGTGTAGATTGTTTACTGCACAAAGACAAGATGTCAAGCTGTCGGTGAGTGGGGAGTCTAAGACATTCTGTGTTCCATGTGATGAGTCCTATGCTTATGAGACAACCAGAGGGGATATCTTTATTTCAATCTGCATAACGGTGCTTTATGGACAACCACAGGCTGAACTTTGCCTTTCTAAATCAGTTGTTAATTTGCTGTCTTAGTCTGTACGGGCATCTATAAAAAAATGCTCAGACTGGGTAGTTTATAAACAACAGAAATGTATTCCTTAAAGTTGTAGAGGATGGAAGTCCAAGATCAGGGCACCATAATGGTGGGAAGAGGACCCTCTCCTGGGCTGCAGACTTCTCATATCCTCGCTTGGCAGAAGAGGCTAAGGAGCTCTGTGGTGCCTCTTTATAAAAGCACTAATTCCATTCATGAGGGCTCTGCAGGTTAAGATTTCAACATATGAAGTGGGAATAGGAGAGGCAAAAACGTTTAGGCCATAGCATTTGCTAAAGAGTAAGTTAGTATGTTTTACTTGTAAATACTAAAAAGTAAACTAAGAACAAGATTGTGGTTGGGGCTCAAAAAAAGCAGAGCCATCAGTGTGTTAAAGAAGATCACTCTCTCGCTCTGTCACTCCCTCCCTCTGTTCCTACCCCCCACCCCACCCCATCCTCTCATTCCTCCTTCCTCTCTTCTGCCTCAGGGAGCTCTCTACACTTGTTGAAACACACAGTTGATGAGGCCCCCCAAGTTGCACATCTTACAGATGTAAATGAAAAACTGATCTAATGATTTCCCTTGTTCAAAAATCAAAAATCTTGGATAGGTGACTCATTTGTTAAGCTTTGGTCAAGGTCTCATCCTAAACCAATCAAACATGGCTAGCAGATGTATATCCCAACAGGGTTCTATGGGAAAAAAATTTTTCTAGAAAATATGTGGCTTGAGTGAGGGAGGAGTGTTCCAAGAAGTAGATTGCTGTTCCCATAAGAAAGACTAAAGATCAGACAAAATAAGTGCCACTGAGGCTACATAAATTGTGTAAAGGCCAAATCACTGGCATTCAAGGATTTACCTTCATTTAAAGCAAAAGATGAAAAGGAGTAGCCTACTATGCTCAATCACCCAAAGGCAGTGAGGGCCCTGAAGTCCCACTTTGAACCACAATCTGAAATCTCTCTCCTCACATTTTGTTCTATTTATACCTAGTCAGTCCCCACTCCCACCCACCAAACCTCAATTCATATCTCATCTCCTCCAAGAAGCTTTCTCCAAGTATCATAGTCTATCTTTTCTCCATTCCCATAACACTGACTGCCAGATTCACAAGTTGCTTTCCTTAACCATAAACTGTCTTATATTGTTTATGAATTGTTTCCTAGTTCATCTCCCCTACAGAACTATAAGGTCCATAAATCTTTCATAATAACTATTATCGATACACTAACAACTAACATTGTTAGGTAGAAAAATAGACATGAGCAGCCAGGAAAGGGAAAGATAAGGTTCTAGGAGAAACCATCCAGTTAGGGGGCCCCTCCTTGAAAACAACAAAGGTTTTGCAGGGATATAACTTCCTTGCCTATTGTAAACAGGCCAAACTAGTCCCAACCAGATCACAATGCAGGTGCAATCAAACAAAACTAAGAACTGCCCAAACTATCCCTCATCATAATTTCATTAAAACAAAATAGCGATTTTGCACCTCCAACCCCCACAACCGTCTTCCTACCCCAAGCCTTTTCTGTGTGCATTTTGGTAAAAGACATGCACACCAAGAGGAGTAGGTGTGGAACTACAATTGTCAATCAAATGACCTTACCCTATCAATCAAAGAGGCACCTCCCAGCTAGGACATCATAAATAGATCCTCCCCTAGAAATCTTTGTCTACCTTGAGTGTGGCCTGCTCCTCTCTTGGAGTGTATTCAGATAAAACTTTCACTCAGCTTCCTTACTGTGGTTCTGCCTTTCAACTCTTTGTTTCAGTTTGTGACAAGAACCTAGGATAACAAATTCAACCTGTAACAAAATTACGTTTAGTTTGCCTCCTGTACTTCATAGCACCATGCTGAGAATAATCTTGGTAAACACATGAATAGGAACAAATTTGGGGAAGATAATTTATCAAATTATACAAAGCAATTGAAGATCCTCAAAGCAAGCACAACAGATGCGTGGCAGGTGCACGGTCTCTTTCTTGAGACATAAATGAGCTAATAATAGGTTAAGAAATAAACTCAAACACTCAGAATTTGTAAAATGCTCCTCTAGCAATAAGCTGTAGTGTGGAACCAGTATTCTTCTCTTCTTAGTTAAAGAATGTCTCAGAAGCAAAGGTGGTTAATAAAATTTAGAGAAAAAAAATTTATTTTCTAGAAGAAAAATGGAGCTTGTGCTTTAACAAAAATTCCAAGTCTGAGGCTTGTCAACTGAGACCAAGAAAATGGCTGACATACAAACTCATGAATTTGTACTGGCTGAAATGACCCACAGTTTGACCTGCGGAAAGCCTCACTTATGAAGTGTACTTAAAATCTACAACTAAAATCTGAATTAACAAAGTATTAGCAGAAAACATTCAAGGGACAGACATTATTTAGTGAACTGACCATGAATATTTGCCACTTGCAAATTCATTGTTAGGACATAATTTATGTTCTAAGAGTGACTGAAAACAACTTGTATTTGGAAGATAAGTTTTCTCCGTATACTTGTTGACATTATTGTCTGTTGCATTCATTTACTGAGTATCTTCCCAAATCTGTATGTATTCCACATTTTAAAAATCCATTCGCATTCATTCATGACCTCATTAGTAAGAGAAAAGCATGATTATGACTACCTTTCAGAAGCAAACAAAGTAAGGCTTACAATGCTTCCTGACTTGACCAGGTTGCAGTGTGAATAAGGAGTGTGGTGAGGCCAGAAATCCACAGACACAGGATGTCGTCTAATATTTCTGATGAGGTAATTACTGACCTGAAGAGCAGTAATTTCTAAATCAGTAAAGTCTGAAAAAAATAAGATTTTATTATACTTTGGGTTTTCAAAGAGAAAAATCAATGCTCATGTGCCTAAAGGAAAACAATTACCTAGACAAAAAAGACCTCATCTCCTCCAGATTAATGTGAATAGACGTTAGGTTCAATGTTTACCAGGTGTCTGGGCAGGACACAAGGGGAGGCCCCCTTTGAGTTAGGCTGAGCCTGGTTACAATGTAAGATACCCCATTTTCATTTATATATGGAATCTAAAAAACAAAACAAATGAACAAACAAACGAAACAGAAATAGAGTCATAAGTACAGAGAACAAACTGGTTGCCAGAGGAGAGGAAGGTAGGGATTGGGCAAAGCAGGTGAAGGAGATTAACAAGCACAAACTTCCAGTGATCAAATAGTTACTGTGATGAAAAGTACAGCATAGGGAATATATATATATAGTCAATAATATAAAAACTTTGCTGACAGATGGTAACTATACTGATCATGGTGAGCATTTCATAATGCACATAATTGTCAAATCACTACGTTGCAAAATTGAAACTAATATATTATTGTATGTGAACTATACTTCAAAAAATTATTTCTTTTTATTGCTTACCTGTTTCACTAGAAAATGTATATAGATAACAGATGCATAGATACATATCCTCTCTCTGCTCTCTCTTTCTCTTCTTTCTGAATTGACAGGATCATATGCTTGGAACCAAATGGATAAATGGATGAACTTTGGGACGTAACACTGCAGAATCCTCTCCTTCCCCTTTTATGTACATCACTTTTGCAGAGGGATGTTTACAGAAGAAATTGAATGCACAGTTTGCATAGAGCAGTATATTTAGCTGGTGGCTGTATGTGCAGGTACAATTAACTCTTTCAACAGTACAGGTGAAATGAGGTTATTAGATTATGTTTGTAGCCAATTATAATTGTTTCAGCTGAGTACTCTTTCTTGTAACCTTGTTTACTGTTAAGAAAACAGCATTGGAAAATATTTCTTAGCATAGAGGAAAAAGCCTAGGGAAAAATTGGGAGACCAATTTCTTTCTTCTAGGTCATGAAATATGACTTCTTATTTATGTTTGGGCATAAAGGAAAGGCTACTTTAGTAGAAATAAAAATAAAAATGTCAGACATGAAACACTTTTTATAAATCTCATTATCACCATTATCTCTACAATGAAAAGTAACTCATTGATGGGAAACAACACGATACAAAGGAAGGAACTCAAGGCTGGGACCAAGTCAATCATTTCTAATGTTAGCTTTGCTGCTAGTAAGTCAGTCTCTCTGAACTTAATGTCCTTCATCTAGAAAGAGGAAATAATAAGCCTGTGACCACAATGATCAAATGAGGAAATGTACATGATGTGCTTTAAAAAGTAAAAATCGTATGACACTCGTTATGACATAGGTGTTCCTTCCAAAGTTATTTTAAACAACAGTACAGGAGATTGTTTCACAGATTAATGTTAAGATAATTTTTGTTAACTACTCTTCCTTTCTTTTTAACTGTTGCAAATATGTTATGAATATGAATGGGGTCTTCTAAAGGCGAGAAAAAGTTCATGGATTAGGAAAGCAAACAGTCACTATGATTGAATGTCTCACCAGGAGAGGACAAATGGCTCCGTAAAGAACCAAAGTCAAGTGTCAAAGGCCAGGCAGATGAGAGACTCTGAGCCTCAGCACCTGTTTTTAAAATGTATAATTTTTTATAATTATTTAGGTATGGTGAGGTCAATAGATAAGAAGAAAATTGCCATTAAAAAATAGTTTTGTTACTCACAGATCCCAGGGGGAGGGGGCATGCTACATCTCACAGGGCCACGAGAGAACCAACAAGGTCAAGTCAAGGGGCAGAGGGATTAAGCTTGGGAATAAACACAGATAGTGCCCAGCCCAGCTCCCTTATGGAGACACCTAGGCCAGAAAGTACAGAATATTCAGGGCAAACCTGTCCCCACTATAAGGGGAAATCTTCAAGGGAAACATCGACTGGCAGTGAGGCAATAGCATCCTTTTTCATTTATTTATTTATTTATTTTTAATTGAAGTACAGTTGATATATAGCATTATATTGGTTTCAAGTATAAACACAGTGATTCAACAGTTACACACATTATTAAATCTTTACCCCAACTAGTGCAGTTAGTATCTGTCAACATAAAAAAAGATGTTACAGAACCGCTGACTATATTCTCTATGCTGTACTTCCATCCCAGGCAGGCCTCTTCCCTAGAGCTGCTTAAGCCCACGTATGTATGCTAGCATACATTTATGTATGTAGTACCCTTTAAGTAGAAATGATGGTTTCATGACTTTTGACAGGAATTGGTTAATCTATTAATCAATAGTCATATATTAATGAGCATCAAGGTATCCTAATACCTGGCTCCCACAGATTCATGAAGAATGTCATAAAGGGGCCATCTCAGAAAGTACACTGCTTTATACACGCGTATCCTTTCATGACCTGCTCACCGTTCCTGGAGGGGGTGGCCCAACTTACCATGCTATATGTCTCACAGCCGCATAGCTAATAAGTGGCCAAGTCATTATTTAAGCCTCAGCAGTCTGGGTCTACAGGCTCTGTGCTGGTAATCCCTACCGCATGTTGCATTATTCCATCTGATCCCTCTAGCAACCCAATTATTCTTCTATTTGGGTGATCATATAATTTATCATCAAATGGGAATACTTTCGAGAGTGAAACTGAGCACTACTAATAACTACACTAGGTAAACAGGCACAAAAAGGACTGCCCTGAGCAAACAAGAAGCATGATCTCCTGGTCTATTAGATATGCAGTCTGAGGCCTGGAAATGCCTGCTCATCAGAGCCACAGCCAGGACCAACCAGCTTCTTTCTTGAAGTCCTCACCAGGGCTGCTCCACCTCACCTCTACTGTATCCTGATTCCTCTTTCCCATATTTTGCCAAGAGCTAACACTGCTAGTCACAAAACCCAGAAGTAAACAACCATAAGGAGGCAGCTGGTCCATATCTTCAATTAAATAGTTGATGCAAAGTTAGGCCAAGAAAGTAGAGAGATGAGAATAGATTTCAAATTAAAGAAAGAAAACCAGCCACGCAAGATTGGAATTTCTCCATTTGACTCTAGGTCATTATTCACATTCAAGTCTGCATTTGTAGCACCTGACACCATATCCCTAGGAAAAGGCAAAGAATAAATCTAACTATACATTGCAGGTGTCCTAACTCAGGTGTGCTTGGCATGTGACTTGGGTGGGAAGATGCATCACGTCACATCCCAATTCTTGTAACTCAGAGGGACCTGAAGACTTGAGCATTCAAAATGTCCAGTCATCACTGTGTGTGGGACAGTGGTGAAATAGTGTGAGTCCAAGGCCGACATTTTGTTAAGTGTACAGAGTCCCTCACCTTACTGACATGGAAAAGCAGGACAGTAAGATAGATCATTATGTCTCCAACATCAATGCAAAGACTGTTGCTTTCTCCCTTGTGTGCCACTAGCCATGCGGTATTGTTGGCAGAGCAAAGGAGTTGGGAGTTGTCTTTAAAATTAAAATGTCGATGTGTACTTTTCAGAGTAAGTTTAGTGAGTCAGAGAGTATATTTAGGAATAACATAACCTGGATTTGCAGCTTGACTTGGACACCTACTTGTGCTATGACTGTCAAGGGCTTAGTTAAAATTTCAGATCCTCATGAAAACATGGGTATAATAACTATGTGTGTATGTGCATGTGTGTGTGTGTAGGACTTGTGGGACTACTGGAAGTTTAAGTGGGATGAAGCATGCAAACTGCTCAATATGGTGCATTACACAAAGGAAGCATTTGATAACTGGTTATTTTTATTGATAATATTTATGTTTAGTAAAAAATTTAGATGACCCCAAGGAACATTTTTCAGTAGGTCAATAAGAGGACTAAAATGCAATTTTTTGGTCTTAAGGAACCAGAAGAAATTTCAGGGTGTTACGGAGGGGATTTCAGTCTCCTCTGGCATTCTATAAAGCCTAGTTGTTAGAGCACAAACATAACAAAACATGGAAATCCAGGGAGAGAAATGTGTGTTTGTCTCTCTCAATCTCTCTCTCTCTCTCTCTCTCTCTCTCTCTCTCTCTCTCTCTCTCTCTCTCACATACACAAATATTTTTTATGAAGTATTTTGCAGGAATTTGCAGATACATCCTTTTACCCTTACATGCATCAGAGTATATTAAAACAAGGACATTCTATCATGCAAGCAAAGTACAATTAGCACACTGAAATGTAATATTATACACTAATATTATAGTCCACCATATGTATTCAAATGTTTCCAACTTTTACAATAATTTTGTCCACATGTTGGTTTTCTGGTCCCGTTTATAAGCCAGAGTCACAAACAGCATTTGGTTGACATCTTAGGCTCCTTTATTCTGCAAAATTATTTACTCTAACTTATGAAGTAATTCTGAATGCATCATAAAAGTGCACTAAGACATGATAGAGACCCCTTGACACTGAAGAGGCAACATAAAGAGATCTTTAAGAAACACTAGATTGGGGGACATCATCAAATATATCATGTAGGAGGAATCTGAGGAGGAAGGAAAGAAAAGGAGACTTTTTGAAGCCTGATTGTGTCATAGCAGATTATTTCCTGATAATCAAGAGTACAGTAGTCTTCCCAGAATTTGAAGGTGACTTTGATACTATTTATGATTTTGAATGAATAGTTTACCCTAGCTTCAGGTATCAGATATTTAGAGAGGAACATTTGATTCTTTCACAAATTAGGGGTATCCCTAAGAGGTTATTGGAGTAGCCAAATCAAGACCATATCCCCACACCCAAGAGAACTTTTCATATCTAATTCACATTTTGTGTTTCAATGAAATAATTTGGTTATATATGGGCCTCATAAAGATACAGCTTTCAGAATCACGGTTATTAGCCTTTCAAAACAATTATAGAAAAATAGAAACTAAATTCTAATCTAAATTCTATCTGAAGACCTTGCATAAGATTATCTTGTTTTTAATTTCTCTTATTATTTTAGGAATTGATAGTTTTAATATGGTCGGTATGTGTTTCTCCAGATCATCTGAGGATGGGGTTAAAAATTAGGTAAGATATAGCCTTCAACAAGATTTCTCTGGATCTTGTCCCCTCTCACTGATACAGAAAAAAATGTCAGCCCCTCCCAATTTCATTTATTTACATCATGAAATCCCCAGCAGGGGCCTCACATGCCCTTGAACAAATTCTGCCATATCAAGTCTTCCATCTGGTTCTTTGCTGCCCAGGAAATTGCTTGAGTGCCAGACCATCTCCTTCTGCCCACAAGGACAATATCATGAGCCAGGCCCACTGCTTCCAGGACCACTGAGGAATGCGATACTGTTTTCTTGGCAACTCACAGACTGCATGGTCTCTCCTGCCACTCGTGCAGTGAATATGTGATATGCCACGATCGTAGCGCTCCTGGATTTCTGGATTCATAATGCAGGCTGGGCACAGGGATTTTATCTGTGCTCAACTTTTCCACCTCGTTATTAAGTGGGATCTTGTCCTACTCTCCAATGTCTTACAAAATATTAAGTATAAGCAAATCTCTTTACTTTTGCTTAAAGTACATCTTTCTCTAGGACCCAGATATGAGTCCAACAGGGCTGGACTAAGGGCAAATTGCCTAGCAGAAGCCATGCTATTTTCAGAATTTACCCTCTTTCCTGAGTCCTCTTCTCCATGCAACTTAATACCATGTATAAACAGGTAATTGTCTAGTTGTTCTACCCATGAGCCAGACATGCCAGAATACTAATAATAGACTGGACCTTGAATTCAAGCTAGAAATATCACTGCTTATAATTTAGTATTTTTCCAGGCCAGAGGGATTACAGCACTGATTAGACTTTTCTGTTGCAGATATAAACATACAAGAAAAGGAAGTATCATTTTTGTCTTCTCTGTACAGGAATACAAATCTTTAACAAGAGAAGGATATGAAAACAAGGAAATAACAGATCTGTACATTTCTTTGCTAGTCAAATCCTGGCACCAGAGAAACCAAGGAGATCAAGTGCATAGAGCCAAAGTGAAACAATATTGAAGAATCTGGTGTAGAATGTAACTCAGTTATGTCAAGGGGTCCCAATGGTCTCCTTTTCCCTTGAACTTTTGACATTAGCAAGGCATTCCAAAGTATCGGGCAGAGGCATTAATCCATGAGCTAGGAATTATCCAGTTATTTCTCTAAAATACTGATTTCATCCACTGCTTGTTTCTATCTGATTCCTGCTTAGGAATTTCATTTTACAATATCTCATTCTTATTTTAACCTGACTTTGATGACTTATTTAGATGCATCTCTCTTGCCAGGCTTGATTTACTCTCTGCCTTAGTTCTTGAGTCTGCATGCTCTGAAACTCAATAGCTTTGGGTAAAAGGTATCCCTCCTCTAGTCTTGACCTTTGCAATCCTCACCTCCTGACCTCTGCAACCTTAACCTCCATTCCTCTATTCCTCATCACTGGATGAGAAAGGTAGACCACAGGCATTGCTGTTTATAATATACGCTAATGATGCTATCTGGGAAAAGTCCACATTTATTACCATGAATTCCATAAAGGTATTCTGAGTTCCCAATCAATAAGCCTAGAGAGGCCCCGCTAGCGGTCTGTATCATTTGGACCTGCTGACCTTTCTAGCTACATCTCTCCCATTCCTCTATTTGGACTCAAAGCTCCTGCCACATTAAGATATGTAATGCCTCCCACTAGGTCACAGTCTCTCTCGTCTCTGTTTCACACCTCTGCCTACAACACTTTCCCTCCCCTGCCCCTGGCTTCCCTCTCGTCCTTCATCACTCTTCTTTGAGCTCTAAGGTCACTTCTTCCCAGAAAATGTCTCCAATTGCCTTTGATGAGGTTACATTCCCATCCTCACTCTCTTCCCCATCACACTGTGTCTTCTGTAACTGTGTGTTTGTGTTCAATTCTGCTCTGTGAGCTCCTTGAGGAGACAGAGTGCTGTATCCCACATGCCTCTTTATCCCTGTTGAGGCTACTGCCCAAGAGGCAGAAGGCATAATTGGATATGTGTTGAATAAATAATGTCTATACTACTTTTTTGCCCCTGTTATTTCTGATTGAGTGGGGCTCTTCAGACCCTTTACACCATGGTGGTGTTCCTTTTAACAGGTGCTAACAGAAAAGAAATTGCTACTGATGCAAATGTTATTTATAGTATAAGACTGGCCCTTAAACCCAGCTCCATGGCAACAAGGTTTAAGGACAGCCAACCGTAGGGAAGAATTTCCGAGAAGTAAACTAATTACCACGTTTTGCCTAATATTGTATCAGCTTTTCTCTGCCTTAAATTTTTAGTAAATCTCTATCTTCAGCGCACAAGGACTGCTTGCCCACAAATCATTTGTTCAGCTAATAGTTTGATTAAAAATGCAAACAAAACTAAAATGAAAGAGATGATGAGAGGCTTACTTAATGTAAAAAGAGAAAGAAGAAAGGGAAGAAGGAAGGAAGGAAGGAAGGAAGGAAGGAAGGAAGGAAGGAAGGAAGGAAGGAAGGAAGGAAGGAAGGAAGGAAGGAAGGAAGGAAGGAAGGAAGGAAGGAAGAATAATTCAAAACAAGCTAAAAGACTAAACTGACGCTACCATCTAAATTACAGCAGTACATCATGCATATGTTTATGATAAATGATTTACTCACTGACTTGGCAGAATTCAGCTAAATTATCTTCTAGAGACACCCAACTAGCCTACCCCAGAGACAATCCTTCCCTGAGGAAGCAGCTCGGTGGCAAGGTACATACTGGATATTCCTTTGTTCCACCTGGTTACAGAGTCTTCCAACCTGCCAGCTCCTCAATCTCCTAGGGGAATTTCAGACCGAAGTGAGTGACTTAATTAAGCTTCCTTAGACATGTTAACGTAGAAATTGTCCTTGAACAGCTCCACATGCCCATGGCTGCAGAATTTGTTAAGGAATGGATTTATATATATATATAAATACAATTCAGCTCTACTGCTGTGGATGTAGCATCTCTTAGCTGTTTCACATCAGGTGACTGTTGATCATGGAGCCAGTGGAACAAGTATGGCATAACAGTTAGGAAATAATTATTTCCGTTTCATGAGTTATTTAACAACTCAATGTAGACCTCTAGGCAGAACATGAGGCAACCAGACCATGAAATCCAACAGGGACTGTGTGTTTAGATATGTAATGCCTCCCACTAGGTCCATGCTGTGTGCTTAGGATTGAGCACAGAGCTGGGCACTCTGGGGATATTTAATAATTATAAGTTGAATTAATTAAACTGCTGTGTTGGTCTTGACTCTATGAAAAAGGTATTGGCCCTGTAAAAATTGTCATGTTTTAATACCTGATTAATATCTTACCCACCTGCTTCTTCAACCCACAAATACCAACATTATACTTGATGTCACTGGATTACCAGTGGCCATTTTATTATTAGTGATAGAGCTGAAAAATCTCTCAACAAATCACATTGTTTTGGGGTTGACAATAGTATTATACAAAAGTCTTCTAAGAGCCTTGGTGGGACAATCGATGCTGAGCTAACCGAACAGGAATCTACAGTAGACTGTGGGAACTCAGAGAAGTGACAGACTCATCACAAGACAGTTATTGCAGGAAGAAAAAGAAAAAAAACTTAAACCAGAGGCCAAAGCTGCCATTTCATTTATGAAAAATGAATTTTTATTGCTCTGAATATAAAAAGTGATTCTTTTTTTTATATTAACTAATGGTTGTCTTTTTTTTTTAAGTAGCAATTGAGCTGTACTTAGACAAGGGGATTTACCTATAAACTGAAGCTATACCAACTTTAAGCCATGTTAGGAAGGCGTGAGAGAAAAGGAAAATGGAAATTAATTCTGTGTGAGTCCTGATTTTTTTTTTTTTTTTTTTTCACTGGCCAGGGCAACTCCCAGGACAGAGTCTTGATTCAGTGCTGGCCCTTCACAGAGGTGACCTAATCTGTGTGCTAGGTGATGTCTACCTGACAAGGTGACATTTCAATCTATATTTAAAAGATGAATAGAAGATAGCCTACAAAAAGGGAAGAGAGAAAGAGTGGGGAAGGAACTAGAGGGTAAACCCAGGCTTGGGGAGCAGAATGCTATTTGCACTGTATTGAGGAAAAGCATGGAGTGAGAGGCTAATTGTGGGAACTCCATGTTCAGGGAAAGAGGACGCAGGGAAAACAGACTCCTCTCAATAACTTTCTCCACTTAAGGAGAAGTCCTTACAAAATTCTTTGACTTCCAATATGTTCAATTATTTGGAGAACGATCTATTTATACAACTGTCCTTTGGACTGGCTGGCATTTCCCTGCACTGTCTTTCCACTGGCCATGATCACACCTAACTCTACGTACTTTCTTACTTTTTCACTTTTCCTCTTTCTCTTTCTCTCCTGGCCAATTCCTCCACAATGTTGCCTCTTACACATGTCCACCCCATAATTTCCCATTGCTTCATTATTTAATATTCAGGATGAGCATATAATTGACCTGCTATACTCGGAAACTTTAGAGTGCATGGAGTGTTATTAATACTTATTCCAAGGAAAACAGCTATAAGCTGTTATTGTCTCTGGGCAAACTTAAATGTATCATCACCCTCTTTTCACAGAAAAGGCACATATATGCAGGCATATATATGTGGCAACTTATTACTATGATCTCTTGAGTTTTCATTAACTATTTCATACATGCTTAACTTGAGCTTCAATCTAAAAATGTCAGGTTCTAGAGAACAGATACTACACTATTTCTTTTATTGTTCCAATTCCTGCTTAACACTGTTAGCAGGTACATAGTAGGTACACAGTGAACACCTAGGGTGTGAATTTTAAAAAAATGACTCATAACTAATCACCACACAGTAGTCATTCTCAACTTTAACTGCCCATTAGAACAGCCTGAAAATTTATGTATAACTTGTACACACACACACACACACACATACATACACACCTTGGTGCCATCTCTAGATATCAGATATTCTGGTTTAATTTGTTATTGTTTTAGCTTGGGTGGCAAGGTCTTAAATGCTTAAACATTTTAAACAGTGGCAGATGATTGTGATGTCCAGACAAAATTGTAGACAGTCCCAAGGGAGGTCGTTTGTCAAGTACTATGGTGATGAAAACACATACTTTGTAAATGGAGAAGCCGGGAAAGAACAATCCTACAGAATCATATAATATTAGACCTAGACACTATATCAGAATTGCAGCAATATTATTAATATTACATCACTAATATTAATATTATTTTACTCAGGCTTTAGAGCTAGATGGATGCAGATTGAAATTACCTGAAAAGGACAGAAGCTGCTAGACAGAATGACAAGGGAACAGCAATCCAATTTACTCCCCTTAAAAACATTAAAAAGTAGTAAATTATCCCAGATTCCTTCCACCATTTTAACTTAAAATATGGTTTGTGGTCAGACATAAACTGAAAATTGCTCTGAGAGCATGGGCACCAAGTTCCTACACTTGCAGTAAATCATTCTATTGGCCTGTACTGCTATGACTTACCTCCAGATGTCAGAACATGGCAGTGGAGAAAGATGGCTGCTTTCCTGGACTACCAATTATGGAGGCTATAAAGCAAGGAACAGAGGTTAAAGTTCTTATAGTTTAAATCCAAATCCTGTGATCTTCAACTTAATGACTTGATCTGTGTTCTTCCCTCTAATTGTACTACCTGACACTCCTTCTCCATAGTCATTCCTGCCATTTAAAATTGCCATCCCACACTTGACCCACTTCCACCAAGGAGAGCTTCCTGTATCCTAATCATTCCTGACTTAATTAGACAGGGATAATCAATTGTAATATTTGTCTGCCCATACTGTCACTTTTGATCTCCATATCTGTTTACCCCCTAGAATGTGAGACTTACATTGGCAAAAAGCAGGTTTAATGTTCCTTTATATATCCAAGTACTAACAGAGAGCTGGCCTATACTAAGGGTTGAATAAGTGAAAGAAGTAAAAAGTATTAATTAGGCAATGTTAATGGTAAAACAAAACACAAAATTGTCATCACATCCATGAAAAACATATGTCTGCTTATTTATGATGAGGAAAGTCCCCATCCAGAGAAAACAGTTGAGACTTTAATTTTGTTAGATGATAATTTTATTTTTTCCCTTTATTCAATAAGAAAGTAAAAACTTGCAGCAAAATGGCTCCCTCACCATGCAATAGAAAATGTATTTGCTGGTCTTTCTGAAGAAAGAAAATGAGTTTGGTTAGTGCAGGAGCTTGAAGCCCTTCTGCTGTTACAACAGAGGAAGCAGCATCTAGCTTCTGAGAGCAGGTAGAAGGAGGCTGTAACTTGGACTCCAGGAGTCTCTACCATCTACCAGCTACTGGCCATTGGAACAATTCAAATATGCCTGAATTTCTATTTTCTTATCTTTAAAATAGTTACAACAACATGTTTCGTTTGTCTAATTTGAAAATGAAGTGGTCAGAGCAGTTTAACACAGGGAGCAAATAAATTTTTAGTTTTTCCTACTCTTCACCTAAGTCAGAAGACAGCAATGCAAATATGGAAGAAAACCAAACAAAACAAACATTCTAAAACCAGAGCTTTACACTTAAAAAAAAGATCAATTTAATGTTGTATGAACATCAACATCAGCACATTGAGAGATCGATGTATCTGTCCTTTGTTGAAGGTAGTGTGAGTGCCTTTCTTTGCTGAGTAAAGATTTTTTCCACATTATTCTTGCTTGGTACAATATTTAACCCTGATCATCCAGGATAGACCTTTTTTATGCCTCAAATAGACTCTGAGATGCAGACTGGCATGCTGGTGTCTCATTGGGAAATGTGTTTAATAATAACACCTCTGTGGGAGTGAGGGATTCAATGGCAGACAGAGGAAGATGTTGAAGTGGGATCCAGTTACACTAGAGGCTTAGCTAATCACACAGGGACAACCAGAGATACCTCTAATTAAGGCCAGGGTTATGTCTCTATTTCCCTATATCAACCTGTCATTCATTGGCACCTACTGTGGACAGTGCATGTAAACTTGGGCAAAATAGCTTTTTTTGGCCAAGAACACTTTCTAGGGAGAAACTGAGAAGCTGAGATCCATCAGCAGCAACATTTCCTGAACTGGGTTAGTAGATGCCTTAGTCAGGAGAGGTAACCTCAGTGACACACCACAACAGATGCCTTACATTTTCTCTATCTGGCTTTCAGGAAATCTCTTGTTTAGTAGAGTACAGCAAGAATGAAGAATATAAAGAGAAAGAGAGAAAGAAAAGCAAAATGTGGTTATTTCTCAGTTTAACTAGTTTCTGGAATTCTGATCGTTCTGCATACGGCCATGCTAAAGGACACAGAATGTGGGGTATTGTATCAAGCATTAGAATCCTGGAACCCTAGGTTTGAATTTCATGTCAGCTATCTTGCACAAGTAACTTTGTCTCTAGGTCTCATTTCTCCCTCTACAGAAGATGGTGTTTGTAGCAGCACCTCCCTTAAAGAATTGGGAAATTTGCTTGGGGCCATGAACCTGGAAATCTCTATCTCAACATTCTCTGCTATTTTGTCAGGAAGAACTTAATAAACTGGATTTCTCTCCTATTGCTACTAACTAACAATCTACCAACAGTGTGGGTGGGTTTGGACTGAACCATCTACGCCCTTTCACTTGAGGGGTATACTTAGAGAGAGACAGAAGTCCGACCTTGACCAGGAGTACCAGTATTCTGTGCTGGTGAATGTGGGTTTTTCTCTATGTGAAGCTACTTGCCTGGAAAGCCTCACTCCACAATTTCAGATTCATTATCCATATGATCAGCGGGTCATCCCTGACCAACCAAACGTAAGTCTCAGCCTGGGCTCAGGGGTGGTGGGGTGGAAGACCCCCTACATGTGTGCACTTTTCCATGTGCCAAATGCTTTCTGTAGCAGCCTCCAAAACTTTAATTATCTGGAACACGCAGACATGTATTACAGTTCAGAATCACTACTGATGGGAGTCAGTGATGACGGAACAATAAAAGCTAGAGAACTGCCTTGATTTTGGATCCCTACCAGATGTTCAAGAAAGCCAACTGTTTTCTGAGCAGGTCACACCTGTTTAATTAGCAATACTGAGAGCCTTTAGATGATCACAGAGAAATTAAATAGCTAAAGATAAATGACCTAAGAGGGTTAATAATTTAATCCTAACCAAAGAGCAAACAGAACGCAATCTAAAAACATGACCACAAGCAGAATTGTAGGTTAATGACCTTGTACTTTATAATTTAATGGAGCTCACATAGCACCAGGCAGGAAGGAACGGAGTATAGGAAATAAATACATGTACTGGCATTTTATGAGTAAATTACTCTAACACTAATTGAAATTAAATTGCCTTGTATTTAATATGATCTAGCAATTAAGCCACATGTGGCTTGCTGCCTGGTTCTTGTCTGAAGAGGTACTAAACAAAAGTATTTGACTCAGCTAAAATATTTTTGTGAATATATCCTCAAACTTTCTTTCTTTAGGGTACACATTGATGGGAATATTAATTATAGCAAAAGGATTATTTTGTTCTTTTTTGTTTCTCTTTTCTCTTTTATGGTAGCTATCTTCATAGGAAAAGCATTATCATAGCAATTTAGATAAATATGGGTCCTCTTTCATTCAAGAAACACTGTCCTCCCAAGGTACATCATTCCGTGTTCCTTGTGTAAAAGGGAGTACAGCGGCAGAGACAGAATTTACACTAACTGAGCTCTTGTCACATTTTGAAGCATCTTTAAAACTGCGATTCGTATGCCAAACCCACAGAGATGCTCACTGATGGATTCTAAGCTAAAGCTCACAGCTTTGTATTTTTAACAGATACCTCCCCTCACTAGTCCTGAGGCATCTATTATTGATTTTTGGACAATACTTTTAGAATCCATAAACTATCTCATGTCTTCTAGTTCAATTTTTTTTGAAGGAAGACCTGAAAAGATAATGGAAGAGAAATATGCAATCACACACTTATTTATTATAACTAGTGGTGTTATTACTACTTCATTGAATTCTGATGCTGCTTACATTCGAATGTGCAAAGCAATTATGTTTTGAAGGAAATTTTCTTGCCTTCATTTGGTTCAAAGGATGTCTGAGTCACATATTCAATATACAAAATGTTTCATAACCACTCAGATGTACTAAAAAACATTTCTTTAATTTCTGAAATAGTAGTTACTGGAGGCATTGTCAAAACTCTTCTACAAGCTATTCATATAGGACTTCTTCACCCAGCTGAGATGATGTGAGGCCTTCCAACCCCAGCATTCATGTAACCCTTATCTCATCTGTGGCAGACAGAATTCTAAGATTCCTGACACCTAGTATAAACACATTATCCCCCAGATAGCCAGTCAAACACTAATGTAGGTATTGACACCAAGGACTTCAATGGATGTAATTATGGCCTTCAATCAGTTGGCCTTAAAATAGGTGAGTCTGACAAAAATCATGTGAGTCCCTTAAATCTGAGCCTAAAGGTCAGGGACAAGTGCAGGAGAGATTTAACATGTGAGAAATTATCCTGATGGTTTTGAAGATGGAGAGTGCCATGTGTCAAGGAGTATGGGTAGCCTCTAGGAGCTAAAAGTGCCACCTTGCAGACAGCCAACAAGGAACTGGGGACCTCCCTGGTACAGATGCCAAGAACTGAATTCTGCCAACAGCCTGTATAAATTGGAAGTGTCTCCAAATCAGAATGCAGCCTTGAATTCAGCCTTATAAAACCCAAGCACAGAACTCAGGTACACTGTGTCTGAATTTCTGAGGGAATTTCTGACCTTCAGAACTGTGAGCTAATAAGTGAGTGTTGTTTTAAACTGCTTAAATTTGTGGTAATTTATTATGCAGTGATAGACTAATTCACTGAGTTTCTTGCCTAAGTACCCACTAAAGCTATATTTTGCTTCTCTCCACATCAATCAAGTATTTTTACTAATGATAGTTGAGCAGCAATTAGATAAACTCTGCCCCTCTCTTTCCTTGTTCAGCAGCACATTATGACTACCAATGGTAGGCGAATATCAGTTCCAACTAGGGCTTGATTCCACAGGGCTTGGTACCTGCCCATTTTCCCCTTCACTGAAGTTTCATAAGGGATATTTTCTTGATTTGCTGGTGCTAAAGTTATCAAAGCCTGGTTGTTTTAAGTAATTGTGACACCTTCAGTTTATGCTTCAGATAAACCATGAGAAGAAATTCTTGGATGTCCCTCCTGTTTTGTCAGTGAAATCCCTGTTGAGAGGAAATTAGCTTGTCCCCAGATGAATGTTGGAATCAATAGCCATTTTGAGCACCACTGTTTTACTTAATATATTTCATTAAATTACAGAGGTATATAACTGAGATATCCTTGGATCTTATCAATTATGAATAAGATGTTATGCTATTTGAAGAGAGCAAAAGACAGGTTCTATCTTGGCATAGATCAGCCAGGCTCTGCCTCTCCTTTCTGAGTTAGCTGGTGATCAGATTCGGTCTTACTGATCCAGGCACCAATCTAATGCAATCACGATTTCCTATGCTCAGCCTGACTTACCAGGAAAGCTCCCTAAAAGGCAGGCCATGACCTTCAGGAAGCCTCTAAGGAAATTGGGTGAGAGGAACTAAATTGGACAAGGCTCAAATGAAACTCAATGAAAGAGGGAAGCTACCTGGGTGTTGGGCAGTCAAAGATCTTAAACCATTAGATATAAACATCCACATAAATGTTATTATTATGAATTACAGCTACTATGAATAGTTATGTTATTATATTAGCTGTAACTTAGAGGGTACTTCCTTAGGGCCAGGCACTGTGCTAAGTGATACGTTTCATTTAATCCTGTGATAAGCTGGTGGGAAGGATGTTATTATCATCCTCGTTTGGTTGGATAATGATTTGTTTGGAAACTGAAGTTAGAAAATTAGTGACCCAGAATGGCAATGTGACAAATAATCGATGAAAGCCGAATTAAAGCCCACGTCTGTCTTATTTCAAAGCCTGTGATCTCAACATTGTGTGAGAGGCAGCTAGTTCCCTAACATACTAACCCACATTCATGGGATATATTTGAACTTGGATCAAATAAATCATTTTTGTTGTTGTTGTTGTTGTGGGAGGACCCTTATCTTATGCACAAAAATCAGCACTGGTTACTACTATGATTTTGGAAGATATCAAAATTTCAATGGTCTAAAATCTACCCTTCATGTCTTCTTTGGACCCAAGATCCCTTTGAGTTAGCATGGAAGGCCAAGTTCAAATTCAACCTGTGATGTGTATGGCATGGGGGAGTACTAGTAGAGGAAGGGAGATAACGCAACCATCAACAGAGATAACCTGCTTCTTTAGACTGTTCTCTGACATAGTACCTGAGAAGTCTGAAATAAAACAACCAGCACTGAGGAAGGGAAAGTGCAGAACTCACAGCATCAAAGGAAGTGCAATGCGAAAAGGGCATGTTTGTTTCTTCAGGTTCCCTCAAGGTCAAGGTTTGTCTCAGCTGATTTACGGGAAAACCATACTCCCCAATCCCCGCCATGCACACATATTAAACTTCCTTTAAAGTCACATATAAATATGTTCTAATAAAAACAATAGTAAGTACAGCAGTATTTGTTTAACTGTTGAGCATTCTGACATGTTATCCTATTTTGTTCTTAGAAAAACATGAAAAAAAAGGTGCATTTTCATCTCCATTGTAAGGAGGAGGACACTGAGGCTGCATGGTAAATGTCTCACATAATATAAAAATTAGCAGAGCCAAGTCCAGAGTAGATATCTGGCTGTGAATGATCTTTTTGTTGTAGCTCAGGAAACTGGAACAGAAAGAAGGAAGTCATCTCTGAAGTCAAGAAGTTGAAGAAAGATGTGAAATTTGACACCTTTCTGTATGAGACAGCTTTCCTGCTTATATCAAGATCTTGGGATTTGTAATAAAAAAGAATATGTCTTTTCAAGTACATTCAAGCATATGTTAGTTCAAAGTATAGCCATATATATTTTAATGTCCCTTCCATTAAGAGGTGAGGTCTATGTCCTGAAATCTGGGTAGATTTTTAACTGCTTCAGCCAATGGAGAATGAGAGGTGACATTATGTAGCTTCCATGTCTAGGCACATGAAGCTGTATGTATTTCTTGTTCACTGATGAACTCTTAGAGCTCTGAGCCACCATGTACCTCTAACTACTCTGACACTGCCATGCTGGAATGTCCACATGTAGGCTTTCCCGTCTGCTGCACAGCTGAGCCTCCCCTTGTATCCATACTTACGTGGTGACAGACATGTGGGTTAAGCCATTACGGATGGATACTCTAGACCAGACTGTCTGCCAGCTGTATCCCAAAAGTAACTTCCACCAATGCCAGATGGAACAAAGGGACCAGTCAGCTGAGCTCTGCCTCAATGCGTGCACCACAGAAGTGTGAGCTGTAAGAAAGTGGCTGTCATGTTACGCTACTAAATTTTCACATAACAACAATAAGTAATAGCAACAATATGTGTATGATGTATGAGTGTGTGTGTGTGTGTGTGTGTGTGTGTGTGTGTGTGTTGGGATGTCAGGATATAAGTAACCCTGATGGCTTCATCTCAGTGACAGAAATTGGCCCAAAGGGGCTGGAGACAGAACATCATTTTAAGAATGTGGTACAGAGCCATCTGTGATTTCCTCTTTCATCCCTCTTGGCCACCACAGTCCAGAGTGACCTGAGTAGTTTTCAAATCACCTGGGATGATGAGAAGGCTGGGAGAGGTCGAAAAGGTTGCTTTGTTTTTTTGTTTGCTAGTTTTTATTTTAAATCACCCACTAGTGATTAAAAGCATGTTATTAACATCTGCTTTCAATTTAGATGGCTTAAAAGAATATTGTATCATCAAAGTGATGCCAAGTTTTTTACCACAAAGAGCCCCATTTCAGTGGAAGCAGAAATTTAAAATTTTTTGGCATTTTAAAATATAAGAGTAATGCTACAAATTAACTACATGATTATATAAAAATTATATAACATATTTTTATATAATTTTATATACCACTATAATTCAAATATGTATTTGTATATTAATATATGAATAAGTATAATATATACTATAATAAATCATATAAATACATTAATCAAAATAAGTATATATAATTAATGATATAAATTTAAATTGTATCATTTATAGTATATTGATATAAATAAAATTTTGATAATAATACACTATTATTATTCACATACATTACCATCGTCAAATGACTTAAGTTAATTAATCACCAAAAGAAATCAATGAGCCACACAATGACACTTACCTATAAAGTACTAACTGCTTCAGAATAAAATTTAGACTTTGGGGAAGCTGATCATTGACAGCACAAGCTCAGAGAAACAACTCTAAGTTTCCTCCGAGGAAAAACGAGTTGAAGCTGAGCAAAAAGCGTACAAACATACACATACAGATAAACACACGTGCATATACGTCACAGTGACGACTTTCCTTCGATGGCGATGAAAGCTGAAGTATAGCACAGGTCCCATTAGACAAATATTTGAAAACTTGATCTGTGCCTCCAAATAGCCAAGGTCCACGGTTTAGGTCTAAGTGGAGAGGAAACTCTTCCATAAGGAAACCTCAAGAAACAAGCAGTGCACCCTCGTATAGAGGAGGTTTCAGTGCGGGTGCTCTCATCTGGCACACTGCCCCCACCCAGGGCGGTGCGGCGCACGAGCACAGGCTCCAGAGTCTGGGCTTACATCCCACCTAAGCCTCTTAGTTTCTGGTTTGTCTTGAATATTACGGCTTATCTTTCCGAAACCTTCTTTCACTCTGCAAAATAGGGATAACGATATTAGCTATCACACAGGGTCTTTTTGAAGGTTAAACGAATTAGTGAAGAACAAACAGGTTTAGTTCTGATTTAAGTGAATGTTCAATACATGTTACATAAAGACCTATAAAATGATAGGCTGGATATGACCAGATGGAGGTAAAGGATCCACATGCATAACCACATCTTAAGAGTGTGCCAGACCAGGGCAAAGATCATCTGAAATCTGACTGCCAATCCAAACAGACTACCCAAGAAGTACAATCCAAATGGGCTACTCCAGTCAAGCTAAAGACAGCTGCAGCTGAGGGAACCAAGTGACAAGGGAGGTATTAAGCAGAGTGTGGGAATTACAGCCTAGCATCAGATCACATGTACATGCTGGTGGCTGAAGGCACTATAGGTCTGCTGCCCACTGATATTAATAGGGCTGGAGTTTTTAAAGGGGTGGTATTATTATGGGCAACAAACAGTAAAGATAGTCAGATTTTTCCTGAATTCTGGTAGCCATTCATTCTCTGCATCTTTACACCCTAAGATTCATTTATTCTTTTATTTTGTCAAACTCCATCCTTGGACTAGAATTTTAGATATTGTAGCCTTTGCCATGTGTTGCATCTGTTAATGACCCTTCCTACATATAATATCAGCTGGAAACTCTAGAAAGCACATTAAATCTAGTTTAGGAAACTGCCAATCTATGCCTATCTTGGAGTGCGTGTTACATAGTGCCCAAATTCTAAATCCCTTCTGGCAACCAAGTATCTGCAGGAACCAGCCGCAGCTAAATAATGCAGAAGAAAATACCTGAACAGCATATCGAGCATGAGAAGAGCAGTAAGTCAGTGGGATTCCCATAGTTGGGAATTCAACTCAGGAGACAGAGAATTAAATTACAAATGCCAAGTGTGAGGGGTGCTACATGGACACGGTTGGGGCTCCTAGTATCAGAACACATGCACACAGGTTTAGGAAGAATTAGATTCCCTGAGGAAGCAGGTAAGTAAAACAAAATGGAACATATGAATCAACAAATTTATAGAAGCCATGAGAAGAAGAGATTAAACTAAGAAAAATTAAAGTCTTAATCTTCCTGAGGCTTGGTATTCAGTATTCCTTGTCTTCGCCAGAGACCTCATTGCAATCCCTCCAGCCACCCTCTGTGTCTGACTTGTCTTTCTTGGTATAAAATGAGCCCTGATTAGAAGAGTAGCCCTGTGTTCATTCTGAAAACAGAATCTGAGCAGTAAAGTGACCTTTTTTTTTTTTTTTGGAAGAGCCAGTGAACAGTGGTTAATGCTGTGACAGTGATGTGGGGAAATAAACGAACAAAAAGCCTGTAACTGTCTGGGGCAGCTCAGGAAAGCTACCTTTTCTCCACTACATCTGTGGTATGACACAGCACCTTTCCCTGGCAAACTACTTCAGAATTGCAGCAGTGGACTCAGAACCCAGGAAAATAAGCCCAGGGCTCTGTAGTGGCACAGATCAAGGTTTGAAAAGCAGCGTGTCCACCTACTAGCGATGTAACAGGCTTAGCTGTTTCACTTTTCTGAGCTTCAGTCCCCATATCTCTAGGTGGGTAAATGAATAAATATTTTCTACAGGTTTCATACACATTATATATAATTCAGCCTATAGAACTTCTAGTCTGTTCCTGGCACATAGTAGCTGACTTGTGTTTGCTCATATGGTGTTTTTGTGTAAATTAAAGAAGGCCCTTCATCTGGGTGGCCAAGTTGGCAAATTAAGTATGGGCAGGATTCCAGACACTGTTTTTCTCCTTGGCTGGGTGCCCTTGTGTGATGTACAACTAGCACAACAGTACATGAAGGCCCTGCATAGTCAGCAATCGTTAACTGACCACTATTCTGATATCTTTGAAGATAACTTATATCCAAGTGCATTTGGAAGTTTTAACTAGTACTTCTTTTTCACTGTACAAATTGTTTCATTAAAAAAGAGGAATAGAATAAAAGTGGCAACAAGGTTTTCAGCTGGATAGGAAAATCAATGCAATTCAAGTGTTGTCAATATCACCAATTATATCTCAGTGTGCATACTTAAAAATGGTTTACACTTAGCTATTACAGGTAATTTTCTTAACCTTATGCTTGGCCAATTGCCAACCTAACCACTGAATCAGAAACACATTGAAATTAACATAAAATATATCCATGTTTTCCATAAGCACGGCTACAAGCTGGGAAGTAGTTAATCTATCTATAATTCAGAGTACATAATTCAAGTTAGAGGAAAAATGATTTGCTTAATTTCACGTACATGGAGAGTTAAGACTGCTAACAGATTTATGAGATTCAACATGCTGACACTTTTCATTCATTGAATTTTTTACTCATTTCCTGTTGACAACAGGAAGATCAGTCAATCTTCAGGTGCTTTGGATGATTTTTCCCTGGGTCTCAACAGACTTTAAATCTGTCAGACAGGAATTTATTCATTCTGGTTTTATGTTACAAATGGTAGCTGTCTGAGGTCCTGAGTTGCAGCAGCTCTTTAAGTGACACAGGCTTTCCCAAATAGCATTTACAGGGGTTAACACTATAAAATGGGCTTGTGACATGCAACCCCAGCTCACTGAGGACACTGCTCAGCCACATTGCTTTCTTTTGTGACTTCTGTGGGTAGGGTGGGAGTGATAGTAAAAAAACTCAGAACCATATGATCCTCTCAACTCCAGATTAAAGGGGACAGTAATAGATAAGAAGAGGGCTTAGGTAAATGTTGAGAATTTGGGAATATTACTTGGGAGAAAAGCAGGAGTAATATTTTATTCAATAGTTGGCAACTCCCAGATCTGTGTCCTGACGCATTCTAGAGTAGACAGGTTCAGCAATGCTTCAATCTAAAACCTCCTCCTGGACAAAAAAGAGCATGAGAAAACCAATGGCAACTTCTGCAAACTGAGTTTTCTAGGTTGCTTCACATCTGTCTGCCTCATAAAGCAGGGTTTCAGGGAAAAGAGAAAAAGCAATGGGTTTTCCATGAGATAAGTCTAAATGTGACTAGCACATAATAGTTGATCAAAAAGGCATCTTCCTTCCTCATAGTCACCGACTAGGATGGAAAAAGAGAACAGTTAGTTCTTCCCAAAGAGGAGCTGCACCTACAGATTCCCTGACTGTAAGAGAAAACTACTTTGTCACCAATAGCTAGGGTGCAGCAATCCCTCCACCTTCTGCCACCTCAGCTCCAGAAGCCAGGTGCATACCCACCTCAAAGGATACAGAGAGGCCTCATGATGTGACCACAGCAAGTGTCAATCTGTATCCCAGATCACCATCATAGGTGAGAAGTGATTTGGGGAAGCTAGAGTTTTGTAAGGTAAGAGGGTAAAGGATGGAGCAAACAAAAAAGAGGTTACAATTTCTCAAATCTCAATGAAATTCACTTTTTTATAGAAAAATAAGACTCCATTTCCAGATATTATCTCAGTATCATAGATATGTCATTAAACAACAATGCTACAAAGACCCTTGAATCTTATTAAAATATGGGATTAAAAAAGCTGAATTATAAACTTATAAACTCTTGAATTCAAAACTGAACAGGAAAAACACAATCCTAAGAAACTGATAATCATTCTTTAAAGGAAGACTATGAGGGGCAGGAGAGAAACGGGAAGACAAAGAGGAGTGTATTGCCAAGGATAACTCCTTGACTGTTAACTGTAGGCATCAGAGCAATCTGCGTACATGAAGCAGATCAGAGATGACACTGTTTTCCACAACCAGCATGAAATCCTCTCCCTGCTATGGGGTAAATGTAAGGTTCATAATTGTTTTGGAATACATTTTGCCTGAGTCTAAACACTAGAATAAAACTTCCTAGATATGGAACCACAGGCAACTCACTTGAACTCTTTCCAAGTTACAGCCTCCTCCTCTCTAACCTGGGAATGATACTAGTCATTAACTCAAAAGGCTTTCTGAAGAGTAAGCAAAACAGTATACATAGAGTACTTACCCAACTGCTTAAACAATCTTTATTTTTACATTATTATTGTTGTTAATATTCTGGAATGTTTATTATTACAGAAACTGGAAGAATTATAAATAGCCTTCAAGGGTAAAAGTGTGAAAAAGCACTAATGTCCATTCTGCATGTTCCTAGATAGTTGTCAGTAAGAAGTTGGTCAATCAGAATTAAAGCACCTCAAGGAAAGTCTAAGCCTATTTAAGTGGATTAAAGGCTATGGAGTTTGCAGCCAGAAATTAAGATCTCTCAATGGAGAAGCTGCTCAGAAACAAAGGCTGCTCAGTGAACCAAATAACCCTGGGGCATTGTTGAAAATCTCCATCAACAGAAGATAACTGATCTAGAGTCCCTGATCCCAAACAGTCCAAACATTTGGTTGGGATACTTGGGGTTAGGATCCTCAGCAGGAGAGGCAAAGGTCTGTGAATACATGAATCACCAAACCACACAGGGCAGGCAGCTGCATGCTTTCATGAGCGTTAATTTTGCTTAATATTACAAATTTCAAGTGCCGCAAATACATACAAGTATAACAAATAGAGAAGCACAAAGTGATCATTAGGGTTATAATGTGTATGTGACTATGCCATCAGAATAGGCACACTGCAAATAAAGTACTATATAAATGGTAAATGCTTCACCATTTGCTACTACAATAATATGTCACATGGCTGGAGTTCCTAAGTACTTTATGTTCTCTACTGGCATGAAGTCATTAATCGCATTTACACAATTAATGAGGAACCCCTGGGTCCAAATTAGGGACCAGAGGGAAAAAATAGAATTAAAGACAAATGATGGGTCATTTTTCTCTAAAGCTGTAATGATGCTTTGTTAAATAACACATTTTTTCCCTGAACCCTGTTTTAAATACTGCACAATCTACCCTGAGAAGAATTATTACCACTACATCCATTATTTCAAGTTGGATGACCCATGCATTGCCATGACCCAGAATGAACCTCGGTCCTTCAAAAGCCTCCTTTGGGGCATTCACATTTCAATCAGCCCTTATAGTTTATAGGGGAGACCTGGTATAGGGGAGAGCCTAGTAAACATAATATTCGTCATATAAGTGTAGATTAGTGATACCAAAAACAAAACAAAACAAAACAAAACAAAACAAAAAAAAAAAGGGCAGTTCCTGTGTGGTGACCTCCAATGAGTTCTACACAGGGATATAAAGGGCATATAAAAGTGTAGGCAAAGGGTCTGTTTGTGTTTATACAGAGAATCAAAGCCTAATTGGGCTACCCCGAAAATGAACTAAAATACGATATGAAAAAGAACTTCCAACATCAGCACTCCCTGGAAGACTCATGCCAGAAGATGATCATCAAAAACCCCAACAAAGATCCACGCACTGCTACAGCTGTAGATGCACTCATCCCACCAGTTCCTGGACTTGCCATGTGAGTGAAGAAGGAGATATCTAAGCTGGCCTGTGCATACAGTAAAACAACAAATTTGACTGGATCTATACTGTTGGAACTCAACCAAGAATTAGGAGAAGTGCAAATTGTAGTGCTCCAAAATCTTACAACTACAGACTATTTACTGTTAAAAGAACATATGGGATGTGAACAGCCCCCTGGAATGGGTTGTTTTAATTTGTCTGATTTCTCTCAGACTGTTCAAGTTCAGTTGGACAATATCCACCGTATCATAGATAAGTTTTCACAAATGCCTAAGGTGCCTAACTGGTTTTCTTGGTTTCACTGGAGATGGCTGGTAATTACAGATATGCTTTGGTTATGTAACTATACTCCTATTATGTTAATGTGTGTGCGCAATTTAAGTAGTAGCTTAAAACCTATACATGCTGAAGTTACTCTACAAGAAGATATGTCAAAGAAATAATCAATCCTCCCATGTTTTCTTCCGCCTGCTACTTCTATAGCTTTTCTTCTTCCTTCCTAATTACAACCCTTAAATAGAATTCGCGCCTCATTTCAAATTTACCGAGTATCATAATTCTTCCAAGTGGTAAAGATACCTCAAGACAAATCCTGGGCATAGAAGCTACAGGGCATAAATATGCAAAGAAGTAAAAAGCTAACCATTTCAAACAATAAGGCTTCTCTCTCACTTACCAACTTTACATTTCCCTGTATGGCCCCGGAAGATGACTGGTTAGCCAGAGATGGGTAAGATTCCTCAAGGGAGGAACAACCTAAGACAGGCACAGTCGCAGGGGGGCCATCAGGTGAGAAATTGGGGATCAACAGAGGTGAGGCTTAGAACCTCACCCCCCCTGTTCTGAGAGAAATCTTCTGCATACGTGGATGTTTTATTGCCCTGGTCTAGCTTGGATTAACACATAGTCTACAGGCACACACCTGATCATCTACATTTGCTCCCTTACAACACTAAACTATGTTTTCTACCTTTATCTTGTATCTACCTACCACTTCAGCATTTTATTCAAAATAATAATAATAAAGAGAGAAATGTGGTATCCACATATAAATCAAGTATAAAAATCAAATGAGTATTCATATTTGAACTGACTGTTTATGGTTCATAATGCAGTCGAAAGTTTCTGTGATGACTGCCCTTGTACTGTTCACTATGTAACTTATTCACTATGTAAGAATTTGTTCTCCATGTAAGAACATGTTTGTTATGCCTCAGAAGATTGGAGACTGACGAGAATTAGGCTTGGGGTGGATTAATGATTGTGCATTGAGCATTGAGTCCCCTGTACAGAATTTTATTGTTGTTAACGACCATTTGATCAATAAATATGAGAGATGCCCTCACAAAAAAAAAAAATACACACTTCCAATGGTAAAATAAATAAGTAACCGGGATGTAATGTATAGCATAAGGAATATAGTGAAGATATTGTAACAGCTTGGTATGGTGATAGCTGGTACCTAGAATTGTCATGTATATAAATGTTGAATCACTATGTTGTACACCTGAAACTAATGTAATGTAATACTGTGTGTCAACTACCCTTCAATAAAAAATAATTATCTACAAAAAAATAAAAAAAATAAAAATAAAAATAAAGATTAAAAAAAATCAGCCCTTATAAGCTGAGTCAGCTGTTTTCTAAGTGTTGCTTTAACAGGGTAGGGAGCCTCTCTGCAAGGCTGCCCATTTTACAATTGTGACCCTTTCATTAGGGAAGACAGTGTATCTGAGCTGTGAAGGACATGAGCTCTGGAGTCAGACAGACCTGGTTTGAACCCCAGCTCCATCTCAGGCTCAATAACCTTTGGCCAAGTTACCTAATATCTCTGAGTCTAGGGGTCTGCATATTTAAAATAGGTTCAATAATATTACCTACTTTTAGGGTTACTGGCAAAGTATTTATTTTTATAAACAAATGAATACACTTAGAATAAGAAGGGGGGGGGAGGTAGAATATAAAGAAAGAAAAACCCAGATACACCATTCAATACAAGACCTGAGACAGGGTACTCTAGAAGAATCCATCCCATAATCTGAGGTCTTCTTGAAATAAACTGAGAATTTCTCATTCAAGAAAAATGTGACTTTGAGAGACAGAAACTTCCTTCTAGGGGCTTGAGCTCAAAAGGCCATCAGGGTAACAACAATCCACTTTTTTGTATTGATGTTAGTATGTGATATTGGTGGTGGTGTTCTCTTGAGTGTGTATGCATGGGTGTGTTATGTTTATGTGAGTTTAAAAAACATTAGCTTCCCCAGAGAAGGAAATGGGGAGTTGCAATGTTGGTTGCTTTCTCCGGCAGAGGAAGTCTTTACCTGAAAGGATTCAGAGAAAGCCTTTGTCCTTTTTGTGCAATTACAATGCATAATTACAGGGGAAGTTACAACAAAGTAGCCTAATGCAACTTAAGTGACTTTTATTAACCACCATAACCACACATATCCTTAGAACCATTAGGGCAAGTATCTCACTCCAACCTGGATCTGCTGGGCACTTCTTAGCCTCATTAGGTAGCTACTTTCAGAGGCAACTCCTCTCTCCATTGTGGCAAAATGGGTCAACCTATTTGGCCCCTAGAGATATGTGACTGGACCTCATGAAACTACCCTTCGGTGAGAGCAGAGCAACACTAAAATGCCACCCAGATCCTTTAATGAAGATCTTGTTGCTCAACTGTTCTGAGTGCTGTCAGCAGAGGGACCCTCTGCTGTGGTAGGAGACAGTTGCCTCACCCATGACATGCTTCTTGCAAGGTGGACCATATCCAATGACTGATAAACAGCATCTAGCCCAACCTGGACAACTCCGAAGGGCCATTCTAGCTCCAGAGCTCACCATGGGATCAGCCAAGGCTGCTGTTGGGCCTGTATCCCAGCTCGGTTCCTGCCTAACCTGTTTCCTTCCTCACTCTGAGAAACTACTATTCTTCCATGATACACCTGGTAAGCGGCAAGACTAAAGCATGACCTAGACAGGTATAGGTCAGATGTTGCTGGTGTGTCTGGCTAATCTAGCCCCTTTGAGAAGCTATGAGATATGCCATTATCTATGATAGAGGGTGCTGTTCTTGTCATGGAATACACAGCAAAGGTTGTGGATTTCATTTATTCATACTTGGCTAAGTAAGTTTAACTTAACAGATGATGTAGGCAGGTGATGGAAAAAGAAATGCTGCCTCATGGCATTTTAGGGGCCAGTTACATTAAATAAGTAATTCAAGGAGTACCAACACTTCTTGTCCCAGGAAAAGTTTTATGTTCTGTGTCTTGCAGAACCAAGGGTATACCAGGAAATAAGAACTGATCACTATAGTATCTCTAGGCCTTGAGCTGAAGGCAGGCAGAATAATGACCTGCCAAGGGTGACCAAGTCCCTTGAATTTATGAACGTATTAAGTTACATGCCAAAGAGAAATTAAGGTTGCAGATGGAATTAAAGTTCCTAGCAGCTGAATTTGAGATAGGAAGATTATCTTTGATCATCCAGATGGACTCAACATAATCCCAAGGGTCCTTAAATGTGAAAGAGGAAGAGAGTAGATCTTAAATGTTCTCACCACACACACACATGCATGTGCATGCACACACACACACACTGATAACTATGTGCAGTGATGGATATGTTATCGGCTTAATTGTAATTATTTCAAAATGTAAGGTTTATCAAAACATCACATTTTATACTGCAAATATATATAATTTTTATTTCTAAATTATACCTCAATAAAGCTGAAAAAAAATGTGGGAAAGGGAAGCAGAAGTGTCAGAGTGATGTGATATGAGGAAGAATGGACTGCCCATTGCTGGCATTGAAAATGAGAGTGAGGCACAAGTCTAGGGATGGGGAAGCCTCCAGGAGCCGGAACAGAGAAATGGACTTTCCTTCAAAGTCTCCCTAGGGACTGCAATACATTGATTTTAGCTCCATGAGACCAATTATGGACTTCTGACCTCCAAAATTGCAAGATGATAAATTTGTGTTGTTTTAAGCCACTATGTTTGGGTAATTTGTTATAGCAGCAATAGAAAACTAATATAAATACCTAGATCTTTAAAACTTTCATACAGGCATCAAAGAATCGTGGATAAAGACATGGATCCAGAAGCATCCTGCCTAGGGCTTGAATCCCACTGCTCCCAATTATTCATTATTTGAGTCAGAATCAAGCACTTAAATTTTCTGAACCTTGATTTTTCTCATCTCTAGAATAGGGATGATTGCAGTACTTACAGAGTTTCCTGGAATACTAAATATAAGGATCTATACAAACTCATTCAGTACACACTCTAGCCTAGAGTGAGGGCTTAATAAATTTTAGGCATCTAGAAAAATAAAGCCCTCGAGTTATGCATTGGAATCCCAATCATGTGGGGGGAACTTGCTAAATAAGTGATTAAAATTGATCAGTAAAATATTTTAAAAGAATTTGAATAATACCTAAAAATGAATGAAGCAGACCCCATGGTTTTAGGTAGAACCATCTAAACAAGTGGAAGCAGTTTTTATGGAACTGTCTCCCTTTATGCATCTACACTGAACACCCTGAGAAATATTACCCAATACTGTCCTGATTATTCTATATTGGAGGATTCATGTCTTGTTAGAATGTAATGGGGCTGCAGGCAGATGACCACTGAGCTCTGAGAACTAGCTGATGCTGGACTGTCTCCTTTTTCCCACAAGTAGGGCTGGGTGTGAGGAACAGCCCATCATCATAATGACATCTTTAGTCTTGAGCACACACCAGCCCACAGCTATAAAGCCTTCTTAGAGGTCTGTGATTGTAATGGGAGAAAAATCAGCTTTGCCCAATGGCACAAAGTAGGAAGCAGAGGGATTCTCCTGAAGGTATTTGAAAGGATTAATGTCCTTAAGTGGCTCCAAGTATGCATGGAGGTCCATTGTCCTCAGCAACTTCTTTCCTAACTTTGGGTTGAGCTCTGTATTAAGAGTCTGGTGACAAACATATCTCAGTGCCCTGCATATTGTGTTGTACTCAGTAGCACACTTGTACAATATTTAATAAGTTGAATATGTATTATCTTTTCATGGTTCAGAAAAAAAATTAGATGATTAAAGAAAAAAATGCTCATTCCCACTCCTGTCTTTCATTCAAGTTGAAAATATCAGAAAACTCACTCAAACTGGTTTCAGTTAAAGTAGGGACTACATTCACTTTCATTAAAAACAAAACAAAACATAACAGAACCTGCTGGCTTAAGGCATGGCTAGATCCAGAGGCTGCAATGATGTCATCAGGACTCTGTTGCTGTCAGTCTCCCAGGTCTACTTTCCCATCTGCTGGGTTCACTCTCAAACGGGCTCCCTCCACCTGATGGTCATCCTAGCAACCCAGTCTTAGATTGTTCCTCCTTCCTCTCCAATAGTAAGAAAAATTTTTTTCTTTCACAATACCTCCATATTTGGCCAGTTGTGTCAAATGCTCATTCCTTAACCAACCTTTGTAGCCAGAGAGTTGAGTATGTACCTCTTGTCTCCCACCTAACCACAAAGACTTAGAGTAGGGGTAGGAGGTTTCAGAAATAGAAATTCAGCTGCCTAAAACAGCAGTGCGAATTGATGTTAAAGCAAAAGATCAGATTTCTACTCTAGTTCATATGTGTATTTGGGGGAGAAGAGGGTTCATAGCTTTATCAGCTCCTTAATATAGTCTATGACCAAGATGGACTTACTGTTTCCCTCCGCCTCACTTAACTTCAGAGAGGTCCTTTCATGATGTTGGGTACATATAACCTCCCTTTTCTTAGACCATTTACTTTAGAAAACTTGCAATTTTAAATACTTTCTTTTCTTCTAGCCTTCTGCCAGTTTTATAACCCAGGAATGTTGTAAAACATTCTTTCTCAAGGACCTGGAAGCCATCCATTTGAAATGTAAGCATCAAGAAAGACAGTGACCCTATCTCCGAGTCTTTGTGAAAGAGTAGGAACCTAACTTCCATAAGTAACAATTAGAAAACTCAGATGGTCCAATCACTTTCAGCAACTTCATCCCTAAAGCC
The DNA here is from genome assembly GCF_030020395.1 of Manis pentadactyla. Classification (NCBI taxonomy): domain Eukaryota; kingdom Metazoa; phylum Chordata; class Mammalia; order Pholidota; family Manidae; genus Manis; species Manis pentadactyla. Next base: position 115,654,833 of record NC_080026.1, on the reverse strand, counting down.
CTTTTCCACAGTTTACCCCAGAGGCTCAAACTCCCCTATCCTTTGTTTCAATAGAGTTGAGTTGAATCCCTCTCCCCTACTGCAATTAAGCCTTGAATAAAATCTTCCTTGCTTGTTCAACTCCACCAGGTGTAATCTTTTTTTGTAATCTAACTTTAAACTAGTTAAAAACTCTAAAAGGTCTAAGATCCTCTATACAAACATGTAAGGAATAAGATGTCAAGAATCCTGGACCATTAGTTAAAGTCCCAGTTTCTTGCTACAACATTTGCCTAACGATTTCCTGGAAGGTTTTTTGTTTCCTCATCTATAAAAGAGATATAATAAAACTTGCCCTGATAAAGATCATACTATACTCCACTTTTCCAAACACTGTTTATACTTATACTTATTTAGTATGTATGTATCTCTCTGACTTAAGAATGTAAACTCAATGACAGCAGAGACCATACTTGCCTCCTTCATTGCTGAATCCTAGTGCCTAGCGTGGTATTTGGCACTCAAAAAGTGCTCAACAGATATAAGAAAAAAGTGAATAAAATTAGATGATACAAAATAAGAATAGAACAGGAGGAATTGTAAATAACAAACATTTTACTGACTTTGACTCTGGGGTCAAATCAATGACAAGTCCAAATGACCACTTATGAGAATGTCAGGAAATACCGATTTTAATCCTACCTTTCGCACTGACTAGAGTTACAACCTTTGTTAATTATTAAATTTCTCCAATCCTGAGATTTCTTAAAATGTAAATACTAGAAATAGAGTAGATGATCCTGAAGTTCATTACAAAACTAACCTCAAAGACAAAAGGGTGATACCTCCACCCCTCACCCAGATACGACCATTTAAAAGATCAAAAATTCTGATACACAATAATTGCCCCAGAGTTACAAAACATGCTTATAAATCCAAAGCTTAAAACTGTGAATTTCTTCACTTCTTCCCTTCCATTCTTCATGTACTCATGTAGTTATTAAAAGTTTGCTCTCTACATACACTTGCCCTAGGGAAGTTAAAAAATATTTTATATACCTGCCTTGAGTTAGGCACCCATAGTCTGGCCGCAATTTCTGTTTTTGATGAGATTCAAATTCTAGCCATGTGTTTATTTCATCAAGTGGTTAAAAAGTTCTGCACTGGGCAGAGCCAAGATGGCGGCATTAGTAGAGCAGAGGAAATCTCCTAACAAAACCATATATATTTTTGAAAATACAACAAATACAACTCTTACTAAAAGAGAGACCAGAAGACACAGGACAACAGCCAGACTACATCCACACCTGCGAGAACCCAGCATCGCGAAGGGGGTAAGATACAAGCCGCTGCCCGGCGGGAGCCGAGTCCCCTCATCCCAGCTCCCGGCGGGAGGAGAGGAATCGGAGCGGGGAGGGAGAGGGAGCCCAGGACTGCTAAACACCCAGCCCCAGCCATCCGGACCAGAGCGCAGACACAGTACATGCGTGGAGGGCTGGAAACTAGGGAAACAGGGCAGCAAGACCTCTGAGCGGGTCCCAAAGCTGATGCCCCTGTGACAAAGAAAAGCAAGTGCTTTTTGAAAGAGGTCTTAAAGGGACAGGGACGCAAAAGCTGGATAGAAATAACCCAGGTCACAGTACAGCAGCTGGAAACTCCAGGGAAACCCAGGCACGCTAACCCCCTGGGCAACAGCTCTGAGACCCCTCACAGAGGTAAAAAGCCAAACAGCCCCCTGTCCATTACCCCTCCGGGGCGCTGCCAAAGCAGAGAAGCAGCGGGAGGCTGGCCACGCCCTCAGCAAGGGAGCTTCCTACACACCGGCCGGGCAAGACACAAAGACCCAGTCTACACGCAATTGCCCAACACAAGCCACTAGGGGTCGCAGTTGTCCCAGTAAAGAAAGGCCAGTAGCAAGTGGAAAGTTTGGCTCTCCCAGCTGACAGTCAATAGCACCTGTCAACATGAAAAGGCAAAAAAATTTGATCCAGACAAGACTAACTCAGACAGCTTCAGCATCTGCTACATCTTCCCCTGAGAAGGAACCTGGGGAGATAGATTTAACCAGTCTTCCTGAAAAAGAATTCAAAACAAAAGTCATAACCATGCTGATGGACTTGCAGAGACATATGCAAGAACTAAGGAAGGAGAATACAGAAATGAAACAAGCTCTGTAAGGACTTCAAAACAGAATGAACAAGATGCAAGAGACCATTAATGGACTAGAAAACACAGAACAGGAACGCAGAGAAGCTGATGCAGAGAGAGATAAAAGGATCTCCAGGAATGAAAGAATTATAAGAGAGCTGAGTGACCAATCGAAACAGAACAACATCTGCATTATAGGGGTACCAGAAGAAGAAGAGAGAGAAAAAGGGATAGAAAGTGTCTCTGAAGAAATAATTGCTGAAAACTTCCCCAAACTAGGGTAGGAAACAGCCTCTCAGACCACAGAGGTACACAGAACTCCCATGAAAAGGGATCCAAGGAGGGCAACACCAAGACACATAATAATTAAAATGGCAAAGATCAAAGACAAGGACAAAGTATTAAAGGCAGCCAGAGAGAAAAAAAAAAAGTCACCTACAAAGGAAAACCCATCAAACTATCAACAGACTTCTCAACAGAAACCCTAAAGGCCAGAAGAGAATGGCATGATATACTTAATGCAATGAAACAGAAGAGCCTCAAACCAAGACTACTGTATCCAGCACGATTATCATTCAAATATGAAGGAGGGATTAAACAATTCCCAGACAAGCAAAAGTTGAGGGAATTGGCCTCCCACAAACCACCTCTACAGGGCATCTTACAGGGAATGCTCTAGATGGGAGCACTCCTAAAAAGAGCACAGAACAGAAAACCCAACATATGAAGATGGAGGAGGAGGAATAAGAAGGGAGAGAAATAAAGAATCATCAGACCGTGTTTATAATAGCTCAACAAGCAAGTTAAGTTAGACAGTAAGATAGTAAAGAAGCTAACCCTGAACCTTTGGTAACCACAACCTTAAAGCCTGCAATGGCAATAAGTACATACCTTTCAATAATCACCCTAAATGTAAATGGACTGAATGCACCAATCAAAAGACACAGAGTAATAGAATGGATAAAAAAGAAAGATCCATCCATATGCTGCTTACAAGAGACTGACCTCAAACCCAAAGACATGCACAGACTTAAAGTCAAGGGATGGAAAAATATATTTCATGCAAACAACAGAGAGAAAAAAGCAGGTGTTGCAATAGTAGTATCAGATAAAACAGACTTAAAAACGAAGAAAGTAACAAAAGAAAAAGAAGGACATTACATAATGATAAAGGGCTCAGTCCAACAAGAGGATATAACCATTATAAATATGTATGCACCCAATACAGGAGCACCAACATATCTGAAACAAATACTAACAGAATTAAAGGAGGAAATAGAATGCAGTGCATTCATTCTGGGAGACTTCAACACACCACCCACTCCAAAGGACAGATCCACCAGACAGAAAATAAGTAAGGACACAGAGCCACTGAACAACACCCTAGAACAGATGGACCTAATAGACATCTACAGAACACTACACCCAAAAGCAACAGGATACACATTCTTCTCAAGTACACATGGAACATTCTCCAGAATAGACCACATACTAGGCCACAAAAAGAGCCTCACTAAATTCCAAAAGATTGAAATCCTACCAACCAACTTCTCAGACCACAAAGGCATAAAACTAGAAATAAACTGTAAAAATAAAGCAAAAAGGCTCACAAACACATGGCGGCTTAAAAACACGCTCATAAATAATCAATGGATCAATAACCAAATCAAAATAGAGATCCAGTAATAAATGAAAATAAATGACAACAACAACACAAAGCCTCATCTACTGTGGGATACACCAAAAGCAGTCTTAAGAGGAAAGTATATAGCAATCCATGCATATTTAAAGAAGGAAGAACAATCCCAAATGAATGGTCTAATGTAACAATTATCGAAATTGGAAAAAGAACAACAAATGAGGCCTAAGGTCAGCAGAAGGAGGGACATAATAAAGATCAGAGAAGAAATAAATAAAATTGAAAAGAATAAAACTATAGCAAAAATCAATGAAACCAAGAACTGGTTCTTCGAGAAAATAAACAAAATAGATAAGCCTCTAGCCAGACTTATTAAGAAGAAAAGAGAGTCAACACAAATCAACAGTATCAGAAACGAGAAAGGAAAAATCACGACAGACCCCACAGAAATACAAAGAATTATTAGACAGTACTATGAAAACCTATATGCTAACAAGCTGGGAAACCTAGGAGAAATGGACAACTTCCTAGAAAAATACAACCTTCCAAGACTGACTCAGAAAGAAACAGAAAATCTAAACAGACGAATTACCAGCAACGAAATTGAAGTGGTAATCAAAAGAACAATACCCCCGGGCCAGATGATTTACCTCAGAATTTTATCAGACATACAGGGAAGACATAATACACATTCTCCTTAAAGTTTTCCAAAAAATAGAAGAGGAGGGAATACTCCCAAACACATTCTATGAAGCCAACATCACCCTAATTCCAAAAACAGGCAAAGACCCCACCAAAAAAACAAAACTACGGACCAATATCCCTGATGAATGTAGATGCAAAAATACTCAACAAAATATTAGCAAACCAAATTCAAAAATACATCAAAAGGATCGTACACCATGACCAAGTGGGATTCATCCCAGGGATGCAAGGATGGTACAACATTCGAAAATCCATCAACATCATCCACCACATCAACAAAAAGAAAGACAAAAAACACATGATCATCTACATAGATGCTGAAAAAGCATTTGACAAAATTCAATATCCATTCATGATAAAAACTCTCAGCAAAATGGGAATAGAGGGTAAGTACCTCAACATAATAAAGGCCATATATCATAAACCCACAGCCAACATTATATTGAACAGCGAGAAGCTGAAAACTTTTAATCTGAGATCGGGAACTAGACAGGGATGCCCACTCTCCCCACTGTTATTTAACATAGTACTGGAGGTCCTAGCTAGAGCAATCAGACAAAACAAAGAAATACAAGGAATCCAGATTGGTAAAGAAGAAGTTAAAGTGTCACTATTTGCAGATGACATGATATTGTACATAAAAAACCCTAAAGACTCTACCCCAAAACTCCTAGAACTGCTATCGGAATACAGCAAAGTTGCAGTATACAAAATTAACACACAGAAATCTGTAGCTTTCCTAAACACTAACAATGAACCAATAGAAAGAGAAATCAGGAAAACAATTCCATTCACAATTGCATCAAAGAGAATAAAATACCGAGGAATAAACTTAACCAAAGAAGTGAAAGACCTATACTCTGAAAACTACAAGTCACTCTTAAGAGAAATTAAAGGGGACACTAATAAATGGAAAATCATCCCATGCTCGTGGCTAGGAAGAATTAATATCATCAAAATGGCCATCCTGCCCAAAGCAATATACAGATTTGATGCAATCCCTATCAAATTACCAGCAACATTCTTCAATGAACTGGAACAAATAATTCAAAAATTCATATGGAAACACCAAAGACCCCGAATAGCCAAAGCAATCCTGAGAAAGAAGAATAAAGTAGGGGGGATCTCACTCCCTAACTTCAAGCTCTACTATAAAGCTATAGTAATCAAGACAATTTGGTACTGGCACAAGAACAGAGCCACAGACCAGTGGAACAGACTAGAGACTAAAGACATTAACCCAGACATATATGGTCGATTAATATTTGATAAAGGAGCCACGGACATACAATGGCGAAATGACAGTCTCTTCAACAGATGGTGCTGGCAAAACTGGACAGCTACATGTAGGAGAATGAAACTGGACCATTGTCTAACCCCATATACAAAAGTAAACTCAAAATGGATCAAAGACCTGAATGTAAATCATGAAACCATTAAACTCGTGGAAAAAAACATAGGCAAAACCTCTTAGACATAAACATGAGTGACCACTTCTTGAACATATCTCCCCGGGCAAGGAAAACAACAGTAAAAATGAACAAGTGGGACTATATTAAGCTGAAAAGCTTCTGTACAGCAAAAGACACCATCAATAGAACAAGAAGGATCCCTACAGTATGGGAGAATATATTTGAAAATGACACATCCGATAAAGGCTTGACGTACAGAATATATAAAGAGCTCACACGCCTCAACAAACAAAAAACAAATAATCCAATTAAAAAATGGGCAGTGGAACTGAACAGACAGTTCTCTAAAAAAGAAATACAGATGGCCAACAGACACATGAAAAGATGCTCCACATCGCTAATTATCAGAGAAATGCAAATTAAAACTACAATGAGGTATCACCTCACACCAGTAAGGATGGCTACCATCCAAAAGACAAACAACAACAAATGTTGGCGAGGCTGTGGAGAAAGGGGAACCCTCCTACACTGCTGGTGGGAATGTGAATTAGTTCAACCATTGTGGAAAACAGTATGGAGGTTCCTCAAAATGCTCAAAAGAGACTCACCATTTGACCCAGGAATTGGACTCCTAGGATTTACCGTAAGAATGCAGCAATCAAGTTTGAAAAAGACAGATGCACCCCTATGTTTATCGCAGCACTATTTATAATAGCCAAGAATTGGAAGCAACCTAAATGTCCATCGGTAGTTGAATAGATAAAGAAGATAGGGTACATATACACAATGGAATATTATTCAGCCATAAGAAGAGGGCAAATCCTACCATTTGCAGCAACATGGATGGAGCTAGGGCATATTATGCTCAGTGAAAGAAGCCAAGTGGAGAAAGAGAAATACCAAATGATTTCACTCATCTGTGGAGTATAAGAACAAAAGAAAAACTGAAGGAACAAAACAGCAGCGGAATCACAGAACCCAAGAATGGACTAACATGTACCAAAGGGAAAGGGACTGGGGAGGATGGGTGGGTATGGAGGGATAAGGGGGTGGAAGAAAAAGGGGGGTATTAAGACTAGCATGCATAATGGTGGGGGTGGGAGAAAGGGGAGGGCTGTACAACACAGAGAAGACAAGTAGTGATTCTACAACATTTTGCTATGCTGATGGACAGTGACTGTAAAGGGGTTTATAGGGGGGTCCTGGTATAGGGGAAGAGCCTAGTAAACATAATATTTTTCATGTAAGTGTAGATTAATGATAACAAAAAAAAAAAAAAAAGAAAGAAAGAAAGAAAAGGGGGATTACCCTATGACAGGATAAAACTAACTGTAAATCAACGATTAGTGCATGCTTTAAATATCCTTAATTTTGATCACTTAAAGGGTGTCAGATGATCAGCTATGGAGGTACATTTTTCTGATAATATTCCTTTCTCTTAAAAAAAAAGCAGTTCCTGTGTGGTGACCTCCAATGAGTTCTACACAATGGTATAAAGGGCATATCAAAGTATGGGCAAAGGGTCTGTTTGTGTTTATACAGAGGATCAAAGCCTAATTTGGCTACCCAGAAAATGAACTAAGATACGATATGAAGAAGAACTTCCAACATCAGCACGCTCTGGAAGAGTCATACCAGAAGATGATCATCAAAAAACCTCAACAAAGATCCAGGTGCTGCTACAGTTGTAGCTGCATTCATCCCACTGGTTCCTGGACTTGCCATGGGAATGAAGAAGGAGATATCTAAGCTGGCCTGTGCATACAGTAAAACAACAAATTTGACTGGATCTCTACTGTTGGGACTCAAACAAGAATTAGGAGAAGTGCAAGTTGTAGTGCTCCAAAATCTTACAAATACAGACTATCTACTGTTAAAAGAACATATGGGATGTGAACATTCCCCAGGAGTGGGTTGTTTTAATTTGTCTGATTTCTCTCAGTCTGTTCAAGTTCAGTTGGACAATATCCATCATATCATAGATAAATTTTCACAAATGCCTAAGGTGCCTAACTGGTTTTCTTGGTTTCACTGGAGATGGCTGGTAATTATAGGTCTGCTTTGGTTATGTAACTGTATTCCTATTATGTTAATGTGTGTGCGCAATTTAATTAGTAGTCCAAAACCTATACATGCTTAAGTTATTCTACAAGAAGATATGTCAAAGAAATAATCAATCTTCCCATGTTTTCTTCCGCCTGCTACTTCTATAGCTTTTCTTCTTCCTTCCTAATTACAACCCTTAAATAGAATTGGTGCCTCATATCAAATTTACAGAGTATCATAATTCTTCCAAGTGGTAAAGATACCTCAAGACAAATACTGGGCATAAAAGCCACAGGGCATGAATCTGCAAAGAAGTAAAAAGCTAACCTTTTCAAACAATATTGCTTCTCTCTCACTTACCAACTTTACATTTCCCTGTATGGCCCCGGAAGATGACTGGTTAGCCAGAGACGGGTAAGATTCCTCAAGGGAGGAACAACCTAAGACAGGTACAGTCGCAGGTGGGCCATCAGGTGAGAAATTGGGGATCAACAGAGGTGAGGCTTAGAACCTCACCTCCGCTGTTTTGATAGAAACCTTCTGCATCCGTGGATGTTTTATTGCCCTTGTCTACCTTGGATTAACACTTAGTCTACAGCTCACACCTGATCATCTACATTTGCTCTCTTACAACACTAAACTATGTTTTCTACCTTTATCTTGCATCTACCTACCACTTCAGCATTTTATTAAAAATAATAATAATACTAAAGGAGAAATGTGGGATTCACATATAAATCAAGTATAAAAATCAAACGAATATTCATATTTGACCTGATTGTTTATAGTTCATAATGCATGATCAAAACCGAAAGTTTCTGTGATGGCTGCCCTTGCACTGTTCACCATGTAAGAACTTATTCACTATGTAAGAATTTGTTCACCATGTAAGAACTTGTTCGTTATGCTTCAGAAGATTGGAGACTGACAAGAATTAGGCTTGGGGTGGATTAATGATTGTGCATTGAGCATTGAGTCCCCTATACAGAATTTTATTGTTGTTAACAACCATTTGATCAATAAATATGAGAGATGCCCTCTCAAAAATATAAATAAATAAATAAATAATCAAATATACAATAAAATAAAACTTCCCAGGAGGACCAAAAAAAAAAAACTCGGAGACAAACGTTACATATTGCAACAAATAAAAGTTATAAAAATGGAAATGTAATCATCACGTACCATGCGGCTTAGCTTTGAAGAATAGTTACATAACTGTAAAATACTCAGTGTGCATACTGATTATGGATTTTTGTGTAAGTTGTAGTGGGAGGAGGTAGTATAAAAGAACCTACACATTCATCTTCCATACCAGGAAGCCCATAGATAGTGTCAAAATAAAAATATAAAGAAATAGCAGTATTAAAAGGACTATTTAGAAAGAAGGAGTAAATGTCCCAACAAAAAAGCTGAAAGAATTGAAAAAAGTTACCACAGGAATGCAGGAACAAAGCACAACAGTGCTGCAGCTTTAAAAACATTATTTTTAATTGTGTAACTTGTTATTGAATTTGTAAAAATGTAAACATATTACTTTGATAAAAATAAGTACTAAAAAACAACACTCAGTATTTGAGGAAGACAGAGAAAAAACACCTGTTTTTATATAGTATGGTATGGCCCAAATTCTACCCTGTTAAGTACCCCAGAACACTGAGCTTACAGGCAGAGGACAAAATAGGTATAGTTCCTCATGCTGTGTTGAACAAAATAAAGTTCAAAAGTAATTGTAGCCTGAGGACGAAATGTATGCATATATGAAATCACAACACTTACAGTTTTAGCAAGGGCTTTGATTCCTTTTCTAATCTCTTTCCTTTTCTCAGAAAACAGTTTGACCTCCTTTTTGATGGCCTGAAATAGAACAAGCGTATCACTTTAACAGGCAAGAGATATGATACATTATATGATATATAGACAGATACACACATACACACATACATACATAGCTATGTAGACATGTAGATAGCACTTCTCTAGAAGCAGGAAAAGAAAAGTAAAGAGTAATGATATAAAGTATACATGAAATAACACCACTGCAAAACCTTAAGTCACCTGCTCCTATGTAGGCGACTACTGAAGCAACTGGGAACTGATGGCAATTATAAGGCCAATGGAAAGAAAATAGTGAGTGAAAAATTAAATAGAGAACAGTTGACAAAGGAAAACCAGTTTGCTATTTCTATTTTATTGCGAACTTGAGTGAGACTAGATAAGAAGCAAAATCCAGGCGTGAGCTACTACCACTGTCACCTTCCTGCACATCTGCAGCCACGACGAGCCTTCTGTTCCCAGCCCACCCCTGCTCATTAAGTCGGCCCTGCAGCATTCCCCAACACCCACTCCAGCACGAGTACCACAGTTCATTCCTGGCTCTAGCTTGCCTGGACACTTTTGTTGGTTTCATATTAGCTTAAATACAGTTCTTAAAGCTCAGGCAACTTACTCTAAAAGATTGGGCTATGTGTAGGGTATTTGTTTGTTTAAGGAAAGTTATGCTTGTACGATGGGATGCTCTGCCAAGTAGTATCTCATTCTACTTTCTAACTTTCCAATGAGTTTTCATAGAAAATTGCTTGATTCGGTACACTTATAGAACATTATTATAAACCTCTCCCATGTCTTACAAATACCTCTTGGCTTTTTTGTTGTAGCCATGGAATTTTCTTTGTATCATCAACTTGAACTAATTCTTCTTGCAATGAGTCAATGCTTGACCTCATATTCTTATTTATCTTAAAAGAAGACAGATGCTTAAGTTTTAAATTCACAAAGTTCTTGTATGCCCACTCTACTTCACATACCTGCATTGAATCCCTTTGCACTTGTTGCATTTTTTGAAATAATCAAATATTTTGCCTGCCCAAGATGTGATGTTTTGTTAACTTAATTCCCACCAATCTGTCCTTATTTATATAAGCCATACTTTTCATTGAGAAGCAGAAATGATCAGACAGGTCACCCAATCGGTCTCTGTCTTCTTCCTGTGACTGTGCACAGAATGTTCCTGCCTGTCAAGGCCTGCCATGTTATTTGTACTCAGGATCTTAATCTTTTCCTCCTTCTCAAGGCCTTTACACTTTTTATAAAAATCCCATCGCCCTTCTACATCATCCATTTCTCCCTTCTACTGACTCTTTCTCAAACATGCTCTAGTATCTCCTGTACTCTCCATTGTCCACCACATTCCCTTTTAGGCACCACCCCCTTTCTGTGCTCTCCTTTGTAGGAAAATGTCTTCAAAGAGTTAAGGACGGCACACTCTCCTGGCCCTCCTGTGACCTCACTGGCCCCCAGCCCCCTTCTCAGTTTCCTTTGCCTTCCTGAGCTCTGCTCCTGGAAGAACTTCTCTAGTTCTCTGTCCTGGTCCCCTTCTGTTTCTCACCATCTGTTTTTCCATGATGACCTTACTTAGTTTCATGGCTTTAAATCCCAACCATATGCCCTTGACTCTCAAATCAACATCTCCAGTCCTGGCCTCTCCCCAGATCTCAAGGCTCAGCTATCCAGTGACCTGCTTGGTATCTCTGCTTGGATGTCCAACCGGCTTCTCCAGCTCAGCATAGGTAGCTGATTCCAGATTCCCTTCTTTCTCCCTCCCTACAGTCTTCCCCGTCTCTGTGAAAGGTACCACCTTCTACACAGTTGTTCAAGTAAAAATCTTAGGAGTCATCCTTGAGTCCTTTTTCCTCTCTCCCTCTATGTCCAATGTATCAGGGCGTTCTCTCAACTCTACTACTGAAACCTACTTGGAATCTACGACTTCCTTTCCACAGCACTCCCCCACCTCCATCATTGTTCCCTGGACCTCTGCCATAGCCTCCTAACTAATCTCCCTGCTTCCACTCTTGCCCCCTACAGGAAGTATTCTCTACACAGTGACAAGTAAATATTCACAAAATGTAAACAAGATCTAAATCCTCTGCTCAGAACACGTTAATAGGTTCTCATCACACACAACATAAAATCCAAACTCTTTACCTGGTTTACAAACCCATATTTACCTGGTCTTTTCCTGCCTTGAAGATCTCATCTCCTACCACTCTCAGCCCTGCTCACTTCAACCGCACAGGCCTCCTTTAGGTCCTCAAACATGCCAAGCTCTTTTCTCCTCTGCCTTGGGCACTCTTGCCCCCTGCCCCCGCCTTTGCATGGTGGCACCCTCTTCTTGTTCATTTCTCAGCTTAAAATGTTTTCTCCTTATTTACTAAATAGAGGCTATTCCAGCCAAACACTATCATACCAACACATATTTATTTGCTAAATAGATCTTGCTACTATCTAATCTTTCCTGATTTATCTATCTCTTTCTGCTCACTCCCAACCCCCAGTTAGAATGTAAGCTCCATGGAAGCAGAAACGTTTGTATCTTGTTTATGCTTATATTCCCCACAGCCTGGCTCTTTGTAGGTTTTCTATAAATATGTGTTACATGACTGAATGAATGATTGAATGAATGAATGTTGTTCTTCGGCTAGACACTTCCTAAATAAAGTATGTGATATAAAATATAGAGATATTGGTTTGATCAAGCACCGAAATTGATAGTAAGAATCTTTCTAAGGAAAGCCCAGATCTTGTGCCATGAGTTAAATAAGATCTAAGATGTAATATTTGGGATGGTTTTGAGAAAGGCTCTTTCAGATGTAGCTTATGCTCTTTTTGAAAATCTTGGGACACCTGGATAAAGGGGAATATTACTACTTATCTGCTCAAAGAAAACCACAAATTGAAAATGATATTATTTAGAGAGAAAGAATGAGAAAGAGAGAAAGAGAAGGAGGAGGAACAAACACTATTGAAACTCAACTGTGTGTTCAGATTCTGATCCCAAATCCGAGCCATCTCCTCGGGTTATATTTAAATAATTATTCTCCTCATCCATGGTGTTGTTTAAATAAGTTAAAAGTTGTTGGCAATATTCAGGAATTTCATTGGCTCAGTTTCCTCCAAACTGCCTACATTAATAAAAAGAAAACACACAGGCTACAAAATCATAATTTTAAAAAGTCACATTTAGCAGTATTATTTCCAGATACCTAACTATTTCTACACAAAGAGATACGTGGGCACCGCTCCACAGTGCCCTGTAGTTATTAGGACTCTACGTCTTAGGGGAGAGCCCTTTCATGGGCTCCAGGACATCGATAAGCCTCTTGACCTCTCTGGGCTAATGTCTCCTCACACTGTCCCCACAACCTTACCCTACATATCCTCTGTACTCACCTGACTTGGTCACTGTACAAAAGGGCCACCACTCTGGTAGAGCCCTTATAATGTAGTAAGTAGGTGTCATGCTGTTTCACATACATAATCACACTATCACATGCAGTCCTCATAATTCCCACCCTCCATTGAGGAAGTATTATTACCTCCACTCAGTATATCAGGGCATCTCAAACTTTAGGCACATTAGCACTGCCTGGCAGGTTTGTCAAAAACAGATTCCTTGCGCCCCCCACAGAGATTCTGATTCAGAAAGTGCATTTCTAACAAGTTCACAGTTCCTGCAGACCCCACCCTGAATCACATCGTTATTCAATGGTGATTTAGACAGGTTGCCACTTGCGTAAGATCACAAGCTAATTAGTCCTGGACCAAGGTTCAAACTTGACTTTGTTTTGAGTCAGAAATCCACTTGTGATTAACTATGAATGGATAAAAATATTACTTCCATAAATGAGGTTCCAGCACTTGTTTGCTGTTGCCTGATATGCTATTTGTTCACTTACCGTAAAGGATGTGTTAGGACTTGTCTATGAGATACAAATTTGTATTTTATTTTATTCCATGTATAAATTTTATTCCATGTATAAATGGGCATGACAATGCAGTCTTCAAATGTTTTTGAAATAAGTGGCCACAAAATTGCTATGATACAAAATCTCCATTTATATTTATTTACCATTTACAAATATTAAATATTTCACAAGGTCATTGAGAAAGACCAGGCTTTATGATTGTTTTGATCACAGGAGGCACCATGAGATATTATTTTCGTGGAAATGAATTGCACAATGATTACTGATGTCCGTCAGCATATTAAACAAGGTGACATTTCAACTCTAGGCTGTCATCTTCATGCTCTGTACCCCTTGGTCCTCATCTCTATGACTGGGTAACATTTGTTTATTTAGAATTTTGTTAATCTAAGCAAAGTCTAAATAATTTAATATTGTCTAAAGAAGTCTAATTAGGAAAGTAAATCTGTCTGTGTGTATCAGGATTTTACAGATAAATAGGAGCTTTTAAGTTTTATAGTTTCTACTGTTCAGAATTGTCCTTGTTCATTATGTTCCTCCAACAGGTGTTATAAAAGTTAGGGCTGGTCATCTAACATGTATTAACTTTGTGTTTGTAGTTTTTGTATTTTGAGGCCTTGACATCTGAGACCTTGCTGACCCTGGAAGGACTGCCAGGACCAGCCAATTGCTGGAGATAGTGAACAAGTAACCCTGGAGCCCACTTTTCAAATGCAAACCCATCAGTCCAGCCCGCACCCTCAACTGTCTCCTCTATTGGGCTTTCCTGCTCAGGACCACTACTTCCCTGCCCTAATCACCCCTGGGCCAAGTGACGGACAACTAGGGCAGCCCCTCTGCCACAGAACACGCTGAAATGATCCCAACTAGCCACCCCGAGGCCTGTCTGCTCCTTCCCTTGCACAGTAGAGGCCCTTGCCCACATTTTCCCTGTTTCCTCTGCATCCTTTCTCACCCGGATGCTTCCCCAGATGGCGTCCCCCGCAGCACGGCATACCCCCTCATCTTGGTAGCGTGGGGATAACAACCTTTTCAATGGCAGTTCTGTCCTGTTATGTTGGCCTTGCTATACCTAAATAACAAAATCTTTATTTTAAAACACCATACCTCACGGGGTTGCTTATTGTATATTGTGCATACCTCCATCTTAGGTAAACAAGGGTGCCATCACCTTTCCCATTCACCAGAATGTTTTGTCCATCCATTGAAATTCTCACTGATTGAATCCCGTGTGCCTGGTGAGAATGACTCCGACACTGAGCAAATGTTTCCTAAATAGTTTTAGAAACAGAGTGCAGAACTTACACATGCAATTCTACCATGTGGCTTTTCTCAGGGGGTTACATGTACTTTTGCTTGTGGCTAAATCTTTTTCTGTTTGTTAAAAGCATTTTAGTTGGTATGGAAGTAGACTTTAGGTAATACATAACACTGACAATCCCTAGTTCTAAAGACGTTACCAATCCTGATTTTTGTAGTATGGAAGGAGAGGGATTATCACTAATTTATAATCAGAAAATCAGACACAGAAGTGTGTACAGTTGCTGAAGGCTATGAAGTTAGGGAAGGGGTCTTGAGCAAGCACAGATGGCAAATTCAGAGGCCTTCAGAATCAGGCCCCATTTATGAGTGTGATGAGAGCTGATGGGTGCTGTGAAGAATGAGGGTGACATGCCCCACATGGAGGATGCTACTTAGACTAGTTTAATTAGAATCCAAATGAAACAGAGCTCTAATTTGGTACATAGGGCAACAGTTTAACCTCTCCGACTAAAAATGGGGATTTCTATGTCACACTGGTTCTCAACCATGATGCCTTTTTAAATTTTTTAACTTTTTGAATAGGTAATGCATTCATATAGTTCAAAATTCAAAACTACAGAAGAGTATGCAGTGGAATTTCCTTCCTCTCTCTATTACTCAATTTCCTCCTAAAGGTAATAATGTAATTAGTAACTTCAATATCCTTTCAGATTTTTTTTTATTCATTTAAACAAGTTTTTATACAAACATAATTTTTAACACAAACTATAGCATAATATGTATATTATGCACCTTGCTTTTCCTCCTTAGGACTATGTCTTGGGGTTCTTTCCATATTATTGCTTTCGATTTCCTCATTCTGTATTACAGCTGCCTAATGTTCCATATTTTATTTATGCACTGTTTATGTACCAGAATTTATTTATCAAGTCCTCTGTTGATGAACATCAGGTTGCTTTTACAAATAGTGCTGCCATGAAGAACCTCACATATGAGGTGCTTTGCATAGAATCACCCAGAAAAACTTTGATGTCTTGTCATGTCATGCCTCTGTAAGTTGTAACATACATCACAAATAATTTGAATGAGTACAGCAGTTTGCAAATTGTTCACTTCAAAATAATTTCTAAAAAATTTGAGATTTTCCTGTATAATAATATCACTTTTGCCCTGTTGTATTCCAAATATACTTTCTTGCACAGGTGAGCAAGGAGACCTAAATCTGCACAGAGCCCAGTTCATCTGTGGATCTCAGGAGTGTGTCATATGGGTGATTGTGATGCTTCGGGTAGGTGGGGCAGAACTCTGAGTAAGAATTGCTGACAGCACTATCTGAAAACCAGTATAACCTGGTCTAAAACCTAGAAAAGTATCCTCCACTTTTTTGGGAGAAGAAACTATTTTCACTTGCTCAGAGGTCTGAAACAATGGAAATCAGAAATGGTGGTGGTAGTGGTGATGTTGAGGTCTGCAAGTGATGGAGGAGGACTCACTAGGACCACACCTTTCTCCCTTATGCTCTTCCAGCACTGAGCGCTAGGTGGGGGGCAGCAGCCAGCCCAGAGGCCCTCCCGTCCAAGGAGATAGCAGCAGTAATTCCTAGGTTTGCACAGCAATTCACTTCTTCCAGAGCAATGTTACATACTGTCTCTCACAGAATCCCACAGACTGACAGCGATTAAGGTTTCCTTAATATTACAGATGACCATCCAAAGCTCAGTGAAGCTCAGTGAGTTTCCAAGACACACAATTAAGTGATGATGGAGCTGGTTTGGAGCTCACCTTCATATCCCTGCCTGTGCTCTTTATTTACAGATCTTAGTCTACTGGTTGGTGTTTCCTCCTTTAGAGACTCAAACCTTAGCACGTAAAAACACCCACAAAATGTTGACTTGATAATCAGTGATAAATAAGTTATGGGTCAATTTACCTAAGAAAGAATTCTAATTCCTTTCCTAAGGGCTTTTGTTCCTTGTATGAGATCAAGTTATACATCCCAAGATAAAAAAAAAAAATTTTTTTTTTACCAAAGTATGAACATCTCGGATACACAGAATGCCACATTTAGCTGTTGTTATGAGCCACAATCCATGTGGAGACAAAGAGAGCATTCCAGGTCCATAATGTCCACTCTGCACTTTTTTGTACAGCTTAAGAATGCAAATACCACTATGTGCCTGCCAATCAAAAAAAAAAGACCAAATTATAGAAAAGGTTAGGGGAGAGGCACCTTAGGGTTTACAATTATGCACATATGGTCAGATTCAAATCCACAAATACTTCCAATGGAAATAAACTGATATATGATAAAGTGGGGACCTGCATTTACACCACATTTTTCATCTTTGTTTACAAATAAAAATTTGTTTTGGCAACTAAGAAAAGTCTTCTTTATATTTAGCTCCCATTAAAGATCTCAGCCTATACCGAGTCTATTTTTTATTAATCCTTTTCATTTACCTCCATGCTCGAGTCAAAATACCTCAGTCAATAATCCCCTTTGTATTTCCACATACAAGCCTCTGCACATTGTATGACTTTTGTCTGGAATGCGCATCCCCACCTCATCCCCACCTATTTTGTCTCCTCCCTATCTCAGCAACCTCCCACCCCCGCCTACCAAGATTGTACAGAGTACTTCTCCATGTCTAAATCTGACCTATTCTTCAGAGACCATTTCAAATATAACTTCCTTCATTAAACTTTCCTTGAATCTTCCTTTCCATAAACCATTTCTTCCTTCTCTGAATTTCTCCTTCACACTGTGCTGACACTGGCTGCTCTGGGAGAGAAGGGCTTCAATTGAAGGGTTTAGAGAGGAAGAGTGGTAGATAATCTGGTCAGTGTATGTAGAAGGAGTGACGCACAATGGGAAATGTTTGAATAGAGTGTGGATAAAAGGATGGCATAACATTGTTTAACTGTTTCGTGCAATGTTGTGTTGTGGGTGAAACTGTAACATTTCCAGAATATCTCTCCTGGCTTTTGTACATCTGCATATCAATAGGCGCCCAAGGGCGGAGACAAGTATGGCTTTAGTGCATTTGCATCATTCCTCAGGGGTGGAGAGAAGTTCATCTCCATATCAATGGGCAATTACCTGGGTGAAGAGGGCTTATCTGTACCTGAGAGGTGAGGGGAGGCAGGTTTTGCTTCTGCTGGAGCAGGAAAGAGAAGGGCCTGGACTGCAGTTTGTAAACAGTAAACGGATTTTAAACTTTATTTCTCCCTTTGACTGATTTCGGTTTTTAGAGGTATTTTGACCCGGAATTTCCTCTCCCTGGACCTACATGTGTCCAGGTGCAATGTTGCAATGAAAATCACTAATCCCATAATCCCTGACATCTGTGGATGAAATTCCTAATGATAGACTGTTTTCAAAGACAGTAAACTAATATTGTGTCATATGTATCTTTATCTGACAAGTATGATGTGTTGTGGCACAAATATGAAGTTGTTCAAATGTATTTTATGATGGGTTAACAAATAATGCTAATATATACCTAATTCAAGGAAATTATGTTACTGTAATAAGGCCATTTGTTAACTGGACTATGATGTTAAAGCATACATTATGTCTAATTAATACAACTTGTCAATCTTTTTGCTAAGATAAATAATAACACCCTTAAGTTTTGGCATACTTTTTCAGGAAGAAGATAGCTGCAGATGTATGGCACTTGATTACAGAAGCCATATATTTGGTTACTTTTAAAGTCCAACACCGCAGAGGACAGAGTATGCTCTATCTCATACAGGATCTTATGAATGAATTCATCATTCAGCCTTCCTCTTTCATCAGAAAACTTTGCAGAAACTATAAGATTTGGGGTAAAGGAAAGATTACTTGCACCATATATTGATTTTCTTTTTTAAACCATTATGAGCAACTATAAAAAGCAAAATAAAAAATCTGAATGCTCAATAAATAATGCAGAGGCTATTTAGGAGATAAAAATGATTTAAAACAACTTTAAATTAGAGCTGTTAGAACCATAAGAACTACTTGAGTATTAAATGACTAATAGTGAGTAACATATCTTCTATATGGCTTTGGTTAATTTCATCAGTTAAGTAGAGACATCACTAAAATAAACTTATAAATGGTCTAGAGATTCTTAATTAAAACATAAAAGTTCTTTGAGGTTTTCAGCTCTCTTATTTATACTCTATATATTTGCAAAATAGCTACCCAGGTATATTTGTTATCTAAACAAAGAGTTTATCAGACCTCTTTATCCAGAGAGCTTTCTTTACAGTTTTATCAGTGAAAACAACCACAAACTAACCTGTCTGAATTTAACTATGTATACTTAAAGCTACAAAACAAAAGACATCAGAAAATGACAAATCAGTTGAACAAAAGTGCCAGTCAATCCTGTTTCTTTCCTCTGATATGACAGACTCATATGAATGAATATCTAGAGGAAACTCCACATTTCACATTGTTTCTCAGCCACAACAGATTCCCTTTGTAAGATGCATAAAACATGACCATTTTACCTCTTCATATGTTGAGGAAAAAATTGCTGTCACCAAGGGAAAAAAAAAAACTATAGCAACTATTCATCTGGGCCCAGATTAGAATTGGTTTCTTATTTTTTCTTTACCGTGTGGTAGTATTTTAGGCAGAGTAAATATCTCCAGCCTGCTTCTTCCTGTTTCTGGAAGTGGGGAAAGAACCATCACTTCCACTATGTCTGTTTCCAAAAGAGACACCGTGGAAATTTGTAAAATGCCTTTGTTCACCTCTAAAAGCAAGTAGAAATCAGCACCACAATGGTCACTGATAAGTTTAAAGAATCTTTTTTCTTCCCAAGTAAGATATCACATAAACCTGCCTTAACTAAATCTTTACATCCAAATTTATTTACATTTAAAGTGACCTTTAAACATAACTGATAGGGCCATTTTTCTTTTTTTTGAGAGGGCATCTCTCATATTTATTGATCAAATGGTTGTTAACAACAATAAAATTCTGTATAGGGGACTCAATGCTCAATGCACAATCATTAATCCCCCCAAGCCTAATTCTCATCAGTCTCCAATCTTCTGAAGCATAACGAACAAGTTCTTACATGGTGAACAGCACAAGGGCAGTCATCACAGAAACTTTTGGTTTTGATCAGCATTATGAACTATAAACAATCAGGTCAAATATGAATATTCGTTTGATTTTTATACTTGACTTATATGTGAATCCCACATTTCTCCATTATTATTATTATTATTATTATTATTTAATAAAATGCTGAAGTGGTAGGTAGATGCAAGATAAAGGTAGAAAACATAGTTTAGTGTTGTAAGGGAGCAAATGTAGATGATCAGGTGTGTGCCTGTAGACTATGTGTTAATCCAAGCTAGACCAGGGCAATAAAACATCCACGGATGCAGAAGATCTCTCTCAAAACAGAGGGGGTGAGGTTCTAAGCCTCACCTCTGTTGATCCCCAATTTCTCACCTGATGGCCCCCCTGCGACTGTGCCTGTCTTAGGTTGTTCCTCCCTTGAGGAATCTTACCCGTCTCTGGCTAACCAGTCATCTTCCGGGGCCATACAGGGAAATGAAAAGTTGGTAAGTGAGAGAGAAGCAATATTGTTTGAAAAGGTTAGCTTTTTACTTCTTTGCAGATTCATGCCTGATAGGGCCATTTTTGATGAACGGATGGGGGTTTCTCCTGATTAGATGTCTGGGTTGGCATATTCAACCCAGCTCAGCTGGGCTCAGCTTCTTTCCCAGCAAGGGAGGCCCAGCAAAGGAGGGCTGCCATTCCACTCAACTCAGTAGCACTGCCCGCTTTTGCCCCTTGAATGTCTACTCCAGCCAGTTTGCCCACTCCTGATAACAGGATAAAGTCAGGCATCAAGTCAGGCATCTGTTCTTTGCATCTGTAGTCAAGGTATTGTGGGTGTGGTGGATATACACATGACTTAATGAGTTTGCTCCTCTAGAATCCAGGTAGTCTGACCTTTGCAAGGTGTCATGACTGGGCCCACCTTGATTCTTTCCACAGTCACTACTCCCACTCTCCATGGGGGCTGTTCAGCATGTGTCTACTTTCTCAGGCCCTCAATATCAGCCTCTGCCTTCAGGTGGTCAGTGGATGATCTTTTCTCTGAAGACTTAGGACATCTGACCCAAGCTGGACTTCAGCTTTCTTATCCCTACTCATTGTATTTTTCCTCTGTCTGTTCCCATCCTACCTTAGGCAGGACTTGCATCCACTCTGAGGCCAGCCATAGGTCCTACCACACTCCAGGTCATCTAATTTACATAGGTTACCTCTTTGGCATCATTAAGCAATTGGGTTTGCTTCTACTCTGTCTTAAGCCATCTCATCAGCTTGCACGATTTCAAGGTCAGAATTCTGTTAAAGCCTTGAACTCAAATCTCTATTTCCAAACATATGCTGTCTATCCTCAAATAAAGAACTTACTGGCTTCAAATCTACAGAGCTTGTCAGCTATTGTTATGATTAATATCACCTCTTGCCTGGAATACTATAATGGTTTCCTGACTCATCATGTTTATTCTATTCTCCTGCCTCTCTGCTCCATTCTTCACACTCATGCCAGCATTGTCCTCTAAAAAACAACTCAAATTATGCCAGTCCCATCTTGAAAACCTCTGATGGTAACTTATTAACCATGAAAAAAGTCCAGACTTGGAATGAT
Source organism: Manis pentadactyla (assembly GCF_030020395.1). NCBI lineage: Eukaryota > Metazoa > Chordata > Mammalia > Pholidota > Manidae > Manis > Manis pentadactyla. The sequence continues at coordinate 115,633,202 of NC_080026.1, read as the reverse complement.
ATTCAAAACCTGCTGTTTTCTTTCAGGCTCCACTGCCATGATCATCTACACCAGACTCCCCACCATTCCAAGGGCCTTTGTTCAGACTTTTCTCTTGAGCTGGAATACTAAGGTGCCCATCCTCCACTACTTTAAACCGTCAGCGAACCCTCCCCAGCCCTATACCCCCCTTTGTCTGTGCCCCCTGCCTTTGCCTCCACTCCTTTCCTCACACCTGGCACAACTGCTTCTTCCTCTAAGCCTACACAGCATTCTACTTATTCTTCCTTCACTAAGTTGTCTCCTTGACCTTTCCATGCCCCCACGAGGCCTAAGTTCAACATATTATACCTAATAGGCACTCAGTAATTTTTAAAAAAAATCAATGAATGGATTTAGAAATATATTTAGGGTAAAAACATACACATATATTTGGTACTTAAAGCCAGAGAGAAAAGTATTAGTTCTTACTGTCTATCACACAAGTGCTACCTCATCTACCAGACCTGTGGTTTTGCTGGGCATGTGGATGAACATTACTGAAAAGTCTGGACATCATTTGGTTTAAAGAGGAAGCATTAAAGATACATGTAATAAAACTTTCTTTAGATATCTTTGTTAAATAGAGATCAAATATTATTTTAACATACATTTCAAAGATAATCAACCCAACTTCCCTTTGTAATAACATTAGGAATATTTAGCCATTTCATTAATTCATTAAACTAATTCAAGAAACTTTATTTAACATCAACTATGTACCAACATGTACCAACTGTGGACCACCAGATGTTTCCCAAAACCTCCTAAAACTTTAGGAATTCTCCCAAGTAACTTTTAACGGTTATTTAAATGTTTCTCTCTTAGAAAATAATTGTTTCACTATAGGCCAATTTTCACAACCTTAAATTCTTTGGAATAAAGTGACCAATATTTTAGACGAATAAACATTCTATGTAGTACCTATGAATCCAAGAATCTGAAATAAGCTTGAGGGGTTGGCATTGATAACAAAGATGTATCCTTCCAGTGTTCCAACTAATAGATACATTCCTCGCTGGTCATAACTGGAAAAGAAAAAATATGATTATCAGATTTTACCTATTTCACTAATAAATGGTAAACCTATTGACTGACAGCATGGCAATACATTCAAAACCAGTCATTTTATCATTTGTGATTTTTTAATACTATCAGACCTTATAAAAGCTAAGCTATTACATGCAAATGTAATCATTACATTCTAGGCTAATGATATTTTCAAATTGCAAGTTATAGTATCCAGTCAAGAAGATTCACCAAAGATGGGCAATTACTTCATTGTAAGTGAATGTAATATTACAGTAGCGCTTTCTTGATACTGCAAGTGGAAATAAGCAATTCTTGAATTAGTGATGGGTGTGACATTTCAGTATCCTTCAGGACCACTATCTGGCAGGAGGAGGAAGAATGTAGCGAAAGGTTTCTACACTTTCCCCAAATTAGAAAAAAATGGGAAAATGCACATTAGGATAAGAAAAAAGGATCTAGGAAAGAAGAGGCATCAAAAAATATGGTATGGAGGAACAGGGTGTACATGGAGGCAAGTTACAGACCCTTCCCACTGAGTGGCGGCAGCTGAGCTTTTAGGAACAGCACAGACCGCAGAAACCCAGCTCCTCCAGGCAACTGGGAAAACGCTTTTCTTAAGCTCTCTGGATCTGAATTCTCTGTGTGGAAGAGAGACAAACAATACCTGTCTGACACATTCACATTCAATAGCCACAGTGTGTGACAGCACCTCAAGCTCTCAAGCAGGGCACAAATGTTAGTTCTTATTAATACTATTACCATAAATTAACAAAAGAAAGACTAATAATAACTATATACTAACTATTATAAGTCCAATGTCTCTATGCTGTCTTCTTAAAAGTATTGCTCAAAAGATTTGAAATCATTCTAAATGCTCATCAATTTACTGTCTTTTAAAAATGATGGTATATCTTACAATGGACAAAAGACAGCCTCTCCAGTAACTGGTGTTGGGAAAACTGGACAGCTTCATGCAAGGGAATGAAACTGGATTACTGTCTAACTCCATACACAAAAGCAAACTTGAAATGGATCAAAGACCTGAATGTAAGACATGAAACCACAAAACTCTTAGAAGAAAACATAGGCAAAAATCTCTTGAACATAAGCATGAGCCGTTTTCTCCTAGACACGTCTCCTTGGGTAAGGGAAACAAAATGAAAGATGAGTAAGTGGGACTACATCAAACTAAAAAGCTTCCGTACAGCAAAGGACACCATCAGTAGAACAAAAAGGCAACCTATTGTATGGCAGAATATATTCATAAATGATTTACCCAATAAGGGGTTAACATCCAAAATATATAAAGAACTCATATACCTCAACACACACAAAAAACAAATAACCTGATTAATAAATGGACGAAGGACCTGAACAGACATTTCTCCAGAGAAGAAATACAGATGACCAACAGGCACATGAAAAGATGCTCCACACTGCTGATCTCAGGAAATGCAAATCGAACCATAATGAGATATCACCTCACACCAGTTAGAATGGCCACCATCCAAAAGACAAGATATAACAAGTGTTGGCAAAGATATGGAGAAATGGTAGTCCTCCTACACTGTTGGTGGGAATGTAAACTGGTGCAGCCCCTGTGGAAAGCAGTATGGAGGTTCCTTAAAAACTAAAAATAGAAATACCATTCAACTCAGTAATTCCACTTCTGGGAATTTACCCAAAGAAAACAAAAGCCCTGATTAGAAAAGATACATGCACCCCTATGTTTAGTAACCTAAGTGTCTATCAATAGATTATCAGTTAAAGAAGATGTGGTACATATATACAGTGGAATATTTTTCAGCTATAAAAAAGAGAAATCCTGCCATTGTGACAACATGGATGGACCAAGAGAGGAGTATGCTCAGTGAAATAAGCCAGGTGGAGAAATACAAATACTTTTGTATTTGTGAAATCTAAAAACAAAGCAAAACAATGAACAAAACAGCAGTAGACTCATAGACACTGAGAAGTGACTAGTGGTTACCATGGAGGAGGGGTTGGGGTGGATGGGTGGGAAGAGAGGGATTAAGGAGCATAAAAATTCTCAATCATAATACCAGTTGGCCACAGGGACAGTAGTACAGCATGGAGAATATAGCCAATGATTCTGTAACATCTTCCTATGTTGACAGAGACTAACTGCACTAGTGGGGGTGAGGACTTAATAATATGGGTAACTGTTGAGTCACTGTGTTTTATATTTAAAACCAATAAAAGACTGTATATCAGCAATACTTCAATCAAATAATTTAAAAATGGGTATCAACAGTTGTCCTGTCTGTACAAGTGACAGAAAAACCTAATACATGTAATTTTTCCATTAAAGAATGATGGTATATTCATATAATGGAATACTATGTAGATGTAAAAAAGAATGAGAAAGGTCTTTATGTGTAAACAGAAAACATTCTCCAACATACAGCATTATGTGAAAAAAACAAAACAAAAAATGAGGTGCAGAACATTGTATATGGTTGCTATCCTTTAGGAGCAAAGGCAGTGACTCTGGACCCCAACTGCCTAGGTTCAAATCCCAACGTTTGCCATTTACTACCTGCGTAATATTAAGCAAGTTATTTACACTCTTTGTGCCTCATCTTTCTCAACTGTAAAATGGAGACAATAAGAGTATCTATCTGGTAAAGTTAATACAACAGAAGTGCCTGGCACACACTAAGCGCTTGAGAATTATTTGTGTAATTAAGAAGAAGTACTCATTTTTTTGCTTGTTTATGGACAGAATATCTCTGGGTAAAAAATTATGGCTTTCCTGAAATTCTCAAGAGACAAGCCTGACAACCTTGCTGCCAGAAGCAGGCGGTACTTACAGGAGGTGCTGCACGGACATTTCGGAGAGAAAGGCTTTGTGAACTGCCTGCGGGGACTCGGCATCTCGGACATCGAGGAAATGGACAGAGCCATCCACAGTCCCCACGGCTGCAGAGAGGGAGGAGGGAGAACAAGCCAGAGCTGTTGCCTGTTTAAAGCAAACCCCCAGATTCTTAACTTCACTGTGCCAGAAAACAAAGCCAGCTTTCCTACACATAAGAATTCTAGAATTTATTTGAAAAGCCTGCTGAATAAGAAGAGTGGCAAGCGTTGTGTGGTATTAAAAATTCCATACTCAATATTCCTGAGCTAACTGATTGCATAAAAAGTCACAGGAATCTGTACATTTTACTTTCTTAACTTAAAATTAGAATAATAAAAATATGTTAAAATTTCTTTAAGCCATGCTTCATTTTCATCCCTAATTGGTCATGAAATGATTATACCACTAACAATGAAAAATAAAATAAGAAATTTAAAACACATTTCTAGCATCTTTTGGAAAACTTTTTAGAATGTTAGTGAATTTTAGAAGTCATCATTCATCTGCTGGGTAACAGTAGATCCTGGGATGCTGGTATGACTGAGGAAGACTTCAGAAAATAACCATATCACTGGACCATATATTCAGTAACCAAAGAAATACATCACAGATTCTTGCTTATCTCATAATCATTTACAAAATACGATGTCTAAGAAAAGAAATTGGATTCATTCTTCCATAATTACACATTGTAGGTTGTTTTGAATAAAATCAGAACATTAAAAACAGAAAAGATCTTAAGAGATAATTGTTTTTCAGAATATAAAATGGAGGCAAAATAGAAATCATTCTGCAAAACAGAAAAAAGAAAAGTGCAGCATTTTGCCCCAGGATTCTGTACCTGGTGACAAAGCTTAGATGAGAAATCAGGTGTCCTGCCTCATTAGAATGCACAGCTTCCCAACTGAGCAGATTTTTATTTTATCTTTAAAAGTGAATTTTCCAAGGCTTAAACAGGTTGAACCTTTATCAATAGCTCAGTGTGAAACTGGAAGTGGAATGGTAAGGTTTTTTTTTTTTTTAACTGAAATCTTTTATGGGAGCTTTGCTTGTGTGTTGGGTGTACATTTGTGTATGTGTATGTATTCTCAAAATAATCAGTTGAAATTATCACCCATTCCAGCGTAATCATGGCCTGAGCTATAAATGTGCAGCAGTGTCTGGAGGCGTCTGACGTGCCTTAGCAGGCGCCGTCACACACAGCTGCAGTGTCCAGGTCTCCTGCCATCATGGTGCTGGGCCGGGTTCTCTGAGGACCACTGCCTAAGTGTTCATGGGGACACAGTCTTGGGTATGGCAGGAAGATCTGGCCTCAGCATGGCTGTGTCAGTCCATTTACTGATTCCCCACAGGGGAGTGGTATCCTCCAGCGAGGAAAAACCACCAGTTCTCCCCAACCTGGGCTGAAGTACATGAGTGCACCATGCCTGGTTAGGAGCTCAGAAAAGGTTTGTTGAGCTAACCGTGAAAGTTGTCTTAATCTCTCCTCTCTGGTAGGTGATGGGAATATATCTAAAGCAGAGAGCAGACCTTCTGATGGTGCCTCTTTCTCTCCTTAGCCAAGAAGAACAAAGTAGTAAGTCCTGATTATACAGGCCCCGCAGTGGGTTGTTTAATGTCTGTACGTCTTTCATCTGTAAAGGAGATTCGATGAGATGAACTTTAAGATCTCTTCTAGTTCTAGTAATTCTAATAGAAATGAGTACATAAAAGCCTTTTCACATAGGAGTCTACCTATATTTCACAGTCTTTTAGGTAAGAATTTTTAATCTTTCCCTTTTGGGGTAAGTTTTATTTATCCACTGAATCATGTACCTTTTACATCTTGGAATCCTCTTATGTAAGGAATGATGCTTCATCTTGTTTTGTAACTGAGATTTTAATTTTATAAAAGGCAAGGATTGTAACTTCCTTAGCTACTACCAAGATCCATATCTCATCTAGAACTGTGTAATACAGCAAATGATAATTTAAGAGAAAAATAGCATTATCATAGTTTCTTATTACTTTTGTGTTTTTAAAATATTATCTTACATAAAATCCACTGTGAACATGGTGGAAATAATGGTATCACTTTGTGGCAAGTGTTGTGAACAATTCTGGTTTGCCACCCCCAGCATCCACACACCCTCCTTCTGGAAAATTTCTTTAATATCCATGGAAACACTGTCTCTCTCCTGTTTCCAGGGTTGAGTGAAATAGATCTGACCCATTTCCAGGCTAAGCTTAAGCCAGTTAGCATTTCTCATTCCCCTGTCCACAGACATTAGTTCAGGGATGTTATTAAGGCATTAGAAGACGTTTACTAAGTCTTCTGGAAAGGAGAAACTTCTTTTCTCCTCTCACTGTAGAAGGCTTTATTCCCTGATGGCCTGGCAGGAGGTTGGCACCTGTGGCACTTGGTATCACTAAATGAAGCCTAAGATGAAACTGAAGACATGGTATACAGACAGACAGAAAGACAAGATCCTTGGTAGGATTTGAGTTGCTGGATCAAGTTATACCTGAGGCCAGACAAGTTCTATACTTTATAGTTGATTAAGGCAATAACTCCCATTTCTTATTTTTGGCTCAAGCTGCTTAGAGAGCAATTTTCTTTCATTTCTAACAGATCCCTTGATGTTAGATGGGGCCATTTAACTAATTATGGCCAAGGGGATGTTTCATTTTTGCGTAAAAGCACTTAATTGCTCATTTAAGACCCTCCAGCCCTCTCTTCCCATACCAGTGCACCGAGGAGCTCTTGTTGGGTAGAGCCTCCATCAGCCTGGCTTCCTGAAAGACCATGTGGAGCACATACGCTGCCAGACCACAATGAACTTATAGCATGAGTGAGATATAAACCGCTGGGATTTCAGAAATAATCACTACCACAGAAAAATTTGTCCTCTCTATACACCAATATAATACCTTATTTTCTATCCTCTGGGCTATAGAATATACTTTATACACAAGAATTACTCTTACTATATAAGGTAAAATGCAATAACACATCTGTAACAAGTATTTCTGTGGGCTATTGACGTGGATTTGAATGAGTAGACTAGATTAGGATACAGTATTTTTAAAAAATGCCTTTACAAGGCACACTTACTGGGGTATTCAGATAAACCCTGCTAACACAAGCACCATCTTCTATACACCAAACACTAATTTCTCCTGAATGTGTGAGCGTCTATATAAAAGAAAGAAAAATATCACATTGAAACAACCGTAAGAATAGACATAAATCTTAATCAGAGAAGGCCTGGAAGAAAAATCATATAATCAGAACCTCAAGGCTGGGAAATACTTTACATGTTAACTATTCCATAGTCTACATATTTTTTCTGGCTAGAATTCCCAAAATCTTAATGGATTTGTTGATAAATCATATGAAAAATGAAATACGTTTCTTGAGATCAACAACAGGTGAACAGTTAAGCACCAGAAAAACAGTTTACTTTCTAAATGTAGAGGGTGTGTTTCCTTTCTATAGACTGAGTTCATGTTTTATGCTTGGCAACTATTTCATTTTCATCTTCAGATGGGACTTCATCACTCTGAAAGATGGTAAATATTAATAGTTTAATGAGTGTTCACAACTCATTAGCAATGACTGTGTTTAAAGACCTGGCTTGGAAAGCTTGGATGGTGAATACAAGCAGGATGACTCCTAAGATTTCAACTGCTTGGGCCATTTTCAGAGACTTAATATTATGAAGACACAATATGATGTCATTCTAAATGGGCAATAGATTTGATGATGGAAGTGGCTAGCATTTCTACATCTTCAAGAATACCCTGTGCCTCCTGTTTGTATCAGGTCACACACAAACTTCCAAAATCTCATTTTTAAATCCTGCTGTAAAATGATAAAATATTCCTTACCATGCAGTATTCATTACCAGGTGTGATCAAATCAATTGCCTGAAATTTCCCATCACAAGATTCTAGGACTCTTTCAAATGTTGGCTCCTCACCAAAAGTGTAAATATAAACAGATCCCTGTTAAATATACCCAAAAAGAAAAAAGAAAGAAAAGTAATGCAAAAGTAATGCAACCCTGAGTTCAACAAATATGTATTAAATGCCTGTAAGCAAGGCACTGTGTGGGAAAAGGTAATGGAAAATTAGAGAGCAACTCAGTAAGGCTCTGACCTTGAGAAGCTTAAAATCTAGCTGCTGAATTGATTAAGTCATTCATTCATTTAAAATAATCAGTAAATAGGACTTTCTTCTTTTCTCAAATTCCATGCATTTTTAAAGTAACAAAATGTAATAAAACACTTTTTCCTGACTTCAAAAATAATGTCTATTTATGTAGAAAATTTATAAAATGTAGAAAACCAGTAAAGTTGTTAAGATGAACTAAATCCTATTACATACTAGACCATGGTGGCACTAATGAAAACTACGTCAGCCTTTGTGGAAATTGTGGAGGTGTGGCTGAAGCTGTTACTTTATGACATATCTATAATTCTCAGCTCCCAAAGTCACCTCTCAAAAAAAAATACCTTGTAAGTTATATATCTCTGCAAAGTAACTGTAATATGGTGTAGCCACTTAACTAGGAATAAGAAGTCTGCCTTCAACTGATACTAAGTGCTTCAATTTATTTGAGCTAAACACAAACATTTTTGCTCGTTTAAAACATACAACTACATAAAATTTACAACTTTTAAGTACTTACTTATTTTACCTTTCATTCATTCCTTCAACATATATTGCCAGGAACTGCTCTGGAGGCTGGGGCTACATCAGAGGATAAAACAGATAAAAATTCCCTGCCCTCTAAACTCACAGACAGTGAGAAGTGACTGGTAGTTACCATGGGGGAAGGGCTGAGATAGTTGGGAAGGATAAAGGGGCACAAAAATTCTCACTTGTAAGATAAGTTGGTCACAGGGACGGTAGTGCAGCTTGGAGAGTATAGCCAATGATTCTGTAACATCTTCCTGTGTTGACAGAGAGTAACTGCCCTGGTGGGGGTGAGGATCTAATAGTATGGGTCACTGTTGAACCACTCTGTTGTATACTTGAAACCAGTGTAAGACTGTATATCGATGATACTTCAATAAAAAAAAGATATTCTCTGCTCTTATGGAACTTACATTCTACTGGGGGATTCAGATAACAAATAAGATATATTGTAAGCTAAAGAGCAATAATTTTAAGGAGAAAAAAATAAAGCAGTAAAAGAGGATATGATGTGACAAAAAAAAGAGGGTGAAATGTTAAACTGAGTGTCCAAGAAAGGCTTTACAGAGGAGGTGACTTTAGAGAAAAGAGTTGAAGGAAATGAGGAAAGGACTCATGTGGAGTCTGTGGGAATAGTATTCCCGACATAAGGAACTACCACTGCAAAGAATGGGGAGGAGCATGACTGATGAGTTCAAGACAACAGCACGATGTCCAGCATGACTGGAGCAGGGTGACCCGGAAGCAGAATAACAGGAAACAAGGCCAGCGTGAAGACTGGAGTCCACACTATGAAGGGTGAGAATTTGTAAAGCATAGTGAGTATTTTGACTTTTGCTCCGAATAACAGAGGAAATCTGGAGGACTATGACTAGTAAAAAGAAATGCTTTGCTCACTTAGGCTGCTGTATTGAGGGTACATAATTTATTTTATCATTAAAATTTCCCATGGAGATCATGACTTTGTTTCTCCTTGTCATCTACTATGTTTTGTTTTATGTATTTTGAGACTATTTTATTTAGTACATATACATTTTAAATGTTTATATATTCCTGGTGAATTTAACCTTTTACTATTTAGAAATAAGCCCATTTATCTTTGTTTTCCCTTAAAGTCTATTTTGTCTAATATTACTATACCTGGCTTTCTTTTGATTAATGTTTGCATGATTTATCTTTTTCCATCTTTTTATTTACTGTCAATTTTTACATTTACATTCAGTGTTACTGTATTTTTTATTTTTGTTTTCTTTCAATCTTTAGATAGGTCACTTGTAAACAGCATAGTTGGGCTTGCCTTTTTTTTTTTGACTAGTATGGCAATCTCTGCCTTTTAACTAGCTTAGTCTGTTTTATTTTGATTATAATTAGTAATATATTTTAATGTAAACATTGCATTTTAATTATGCTTTTTTCTCACTTATTTTGTGTTTCTCCTTCTCTCTTTTCTTACCTTGTTTTGGGTGTTTCGTTTTTTTTAACGTATCACTTTCCCCCCTATAGTGTAGAGATTTCATTTTCCGTTTCAGTTCTTTTAGTGGTTACCTTAGAAATTACAACATGGATATTTCATTTATAAATATCACAAAGTTACTTAAAACCTCTACTCCCCTCCTGGGCTATACAAACAACTTGGAATGCTTTATTCCATTTACTTCTCCCCCTCCAACCTACATTATTATTGTCTTGGATTTTAATTCTATGTTATTTTTAACCCAACTTTCTGTTAGTTTTGCTGTTTTATACAAGTGATACTCACTTACATGTCTCCATGCACTCACCACTGCTCTTTAGTCTTCTTGCATCCCAGTCTTTCCATCAAGGATAATCTTCCTTCTGCCTGAACTACATTCATTAGAATTTTCTCTAAGGATGAACTGCTGCTGACAAAAATCTGTTCTGGAGTCTCTAAAAAATGTCTTTTTTTACTCTTATATTGAAAAAGTGTTTTCACTGGGTATGGAATTTCAGGTGGTAGTTAACTTATTTCACAACAACAGGGTCAGCAAACTTTTTCTATAAATGAGCAGATAGTAACAATATTAGGCTTTGCAGGCCATGTGGTCTCTCACAACTACTTAATTCTACCATGCAGTGTGAAAGCCGCCATAGACAAAACATAAATGAATGAGTGTGACTGTGATCCAATGAAACTTTATTCACAAAAATAGCAGTAAGCTGGTTTTGGCCCATGGGGCCATAGTTTGCTGACCCTTGCACTTCATGGAAGATCGTTCTGCTATTTTTTACATTATTGCCACAGCAGCTGTTAGTCTGATTTAAATTCCTTTGAAATAATCTGTTTTCCTCTCCAACTGCTATTAAGATTTTCTCTTTGTCTTTAGTATTCAACAATTTCACTTTGTTAAGTCTAAGAGTGGATATATTTTTGTGTAATCTTTCTGTAGGTAACTTTTTGTGGGTATCTTTCTGTTTGGGATTCATTGAGCCTCTTCAATATGTAAATTCATGTCTTTAATCAGTTCTGGAAAATAGCTCTTTAAACATTGCCTCTCCCTGACTCTTTCTCCTCTCTGGGATTGTATGTTAGATCTTTTCACCACATCATTCATGTCTCTTATCCTGCTTTCTATATTCACTATCCTTTTGCATCTCTGGGCTACATTCTGAATAACTTCTTCTAATCCATCTTCGAGTTTATTAATTCTCTCTTTGGCTGTATCCAATTTCTGTCAGACATATTCATTTAACTTTTACTTTGTTAATATATTTTTCTTCTTTAGAGGTGCTTTCTTGTACTTTTTCCCTTCTGTTATGTTACAGTCTTTTATGGTTTCCTGTTCTCTATAGATACCTTAAGTTTGTCATTTTACTTATCATTTATTAAAACATAGCACAGTTGTTTTGACTATTGATAATTATTAGAACATGAAGTCTTTCCATATTTACATTTAAATTTCTTTTAGGGAGAAAATCATTTAACTTTATTTGTATCCAAAATCATTGCCTAATGATATAGACTGCTGCAAACCTGACCTCTGAGGGTCATTCCATTAACTAGGGGTCCTCCTAACAGTATAATTGAAGTGGGTATTTGGTTTTATCCTGCATTTATTTCTTCCCCTTCTTCTCTTTCAGAACCTGTATTTTCCTTAGAGAATCACCCATGATCCCAATCTCAGTCCATGTTTGGGCTGGTTGATTCTACCCAGAGTCCAAGGATAGGCATGAGACTTAGGCCTGGCCAGTTGGAGCTTAGAATCCTCCTGGACATACTAATGGACCCAGGGGTAGAAAGGTAACCCAAGTAAGTACAATGGGTCTAGATTCCAGGACATCTTTTCAAGCTGGTATGTTTCTACCAGGATCATCAGGAGGATAGAAATATAAACTAGAGTTGTGGGAGGCTCTCTTGACATCATAGGGGAGAGAGTTTGCATGGAAAGGGAGGCAGCAGAGAGGAAACAGAGCTAAGCGATGGCAGAAAAGCAAGACCAGTGGCAACATGTGTGCTCCTGGATCCAGATAAACTCCTTGCCCTTTTAGTTATGTGCATAAAAACAAACAAAAATCTCTTTGTTATTTAGGCCTTTTAAATTGGGTACTTTTCATTTGCAACCTGAAGAGTCCTGAAGAGTAGAATATCACTATGCAGCCCACTCCGTCCTTCATTCCTGTCATGAAATGATGATAATAATATTTGAAAATTGTATATCAAGATATCACCATCTAGCTAGCATACCTGGTCTGTTTGAATCAGCAACATTTTGTAACTGGGAGAAAACATCATATGTTCCACAGGCCCTTCAACCTCAAGAAAATCCTCTACTTTGTAACTTGAATCTTTAATAATAACAGAATAAACAAAGCCATCCTAGAGACCAAAAACAATGAGATAAAGATAGAAAATCAGTCTCAGTCAATGCATAGTGTACTTTCCTTATCAGACAAGCTAAGTCTCATTGATTATCATCTACTCTTAATTTTTGGAATCATCATCCATGTTTACATTATCTTGAGTGTCCTGTCTTATTATCTTATTTAGGTAACTTTTAACCATGTTTCCTGGTTGAGTTTCAGCTTTATCTCTTTTGTGACACATTTTTCAGTCACCTAAAATTTTACTGATTTCTCTTTTTTTTTCACATCTCTAGCATCTACTTACCACATTCTTCATTATATAGAAGGTACGGCAAATAAGGCAGTTTATTGTGTGGCTTGTGTAGAGCAGTCTCCTTACTTCAAAGGACACTAGCTGTAATGTATGTTGATCATTATTATGTGCATTTCTTACCTCCCTAAATAACCCAAAGGTAAGGAGCATGCTGTTTATTTCCTTTGTATCCTCCTTAATACTAACTTTAATATTAGCAATAACAATATGATACATGTAACCTAAATGTGCACAAGAAGCTAAACTGATGCTTAGACAAAAGGTTCCACTTGTGTCTGATAACCTAATTTATTAAAAGCACAAACAGGCACGGTATTGGTTGTACAGATATTAGATTTTTGTTTTTGCCTTTTTTTGGCAAGGGGGTTAATTCTGTTTTTGCTTGTTTGTAATAACATAGTATATCTACATCATTATATTGTTCTGTACTTTTGTAATAATATTTGAAATTCTTCATATAAAAAGTTTACAATACCATCCAGAAAGCAAACAACTTTAATTATAAGGTTATTAGAAAGAAACTGACATCCCAAGTTATGGCTCATAAGAGTAACTGGCAGCAAAGGGAAATTGTATATTTCTTGAAAGCAATTAAATTTTAAGAAAAAAATACACTACAATTCCAGAAGCAAGCACGCATCCCTTCTGATATGCCATGGTGACTGGACTGATGAGATTTCTTCCATCTTTTGGAAAAAAGAAATAATTCTGATTTGCTTTCCTTGGACTATTCATTTCTTTGTAATCCTCTTTCTAAAACCAACTTCATGTCAGAATTATGTTCTATGATGCCTCCCAAACACTGAATAATAAAAGCTGCCTAGCAATGATTATTGATAAAAATCACATGAAATTTTTAAAGTTCTCTGTCATCAGATCTATGTAACTAATATTGTAGAACTATATAGTAAATATATTTTCCTTTTAAGGAAGGCATTGTCAGAGATTTTAAGAGGCCAGCAACAAACAAACAAAAACAAACCCTTAAACCTATATTATTATCAAGCTGCATATGTAAGATTTGTATATTTTATGATTTGTAAATTCTATACTTAAGTAAATAATGAACAGTGGACAACAAGAAAATAAGAGGAGAAAGTGTGCTGTAAGGACATGTGGTACTAATAAAAATTGTCTTTGGGGAAAACTAACAAAAGCATCCTACCTTTTATGTAAATAAAACATGAGAACTACAAGATCAAAGGCTCAGACAGCACCTATCCAATTGTTTACCGCACACATGGTTGGCATTTTGCCAGATGCTAAGAGGCATTCTGTTCTTCCCTTAAAAGACTGCTCATCTCCCAGCAGCCTCTTTTCTAATCCAACAGCCACTGGAGTCCAAGTTCTTGTCTGTCTAGTCTAGGTGCCTGCTGCTTATAGCCACCTGCTCTGGGATTGTTCTTTCCTGAATGATGGCTAAATTAATCTCCCCAAGCAAAGTTCCACTTGGGGTACATCCCCATCCAGAAGTTTTTGATGTCTTCCCACTGTTAGCTCAATTAAGTATAAACATCTTAGCTAGGCATTCAAGATCACATGGCAGAGATGTCCCTTCATTCCCCACTATCCCTTTGTAATACTTCATGTTCCAAACTGGACCACTTCGTGCATCTCAACCTTTCCTGTGTTTTCTTGTCTATGCAGTTATCATCACCCAAAAAATCCACTTACCTTCATCTCTGCCTGTGAGCCTATCCTTCAAGGTCCATTTCAAATGCCACCTTCCAAATGACTTCACTTGGTCTGTTTCCCTCACCTGAAGTCTGTAGCACTTTGTGACATTCTTCCTTAATGATATTATGTTAATCTACCCAGCTGTAATTATTTATCTACTGGTCTTACTCTCTTTAATAAAATATAAATCCCTTAAGGGTGGAGATTATGAGATTCTGTGTTTGTCATCCATGGCAATTCTGAGGCACCTTGTTTAGTGCCTTACACATTGTAGAGGCTAGATAAATATTAATTTGAAAGCATGTATAATATATCACGAAAATGATTAGAAACAGTATACAGGAAGGAAATAGTGAACAATATAAAACTACACATGAGTCAGTCCAAAATTGTACATTACATTCTATGAGTGGGACAGTAGTTTAGAAATGAGAAATATTGTTTTATAATTCATTTTATGAACACATATAGGTGCTGAGTTACTCTGTAGCAATCTCTGGGATTCAGCTTTGGAGCCAAAGGATGAGTAAAACAGTTCCTGACTTGAAAGAGTTGGTGACAGATGAGAAAGACAGACGTGCACACGGAGCATTGTAATAGCCCAGGGCGAGACTCTGACAAAGGAACGAGCATGACAGAACCCCAGACAGAGGCAGCTAATTTTGCCTGAAGGTTGGGGTGAGGACAGGCAAGGCTCCACAGATGACAGTTTCACCAGATAGAGAAGGTGGAGAAAAGCATCCTAGAGCTGCCTAGAGACAGGTAGCTACCTAGAAAAAGGGAGCAGCAGATGTAGGCAGGGAGAATTTGGAGCGAGCACAGGAATGATGAGAACTTGTAAAAGGCCCACATGGGAGGAGCTGAAACTGGAAAGGTAGGCCAGCAACGAGGCTTACTTTCTAGCCAGCTGTGGGATGGCATTGTGGATGGATGCAAGATTGGAGCGAACCAAAGCAGACAGCACAGGTGATGACAAAGGGACAAGAGGGGCTGGGCAGGCCAGTTGAACCTAACGGCCTCAGGTTTATCAGTGAAGTGAGAGTCAGAAAATAGGAGAGGGAGCAAATGAGGGGCACTGCAGCAGGAGCCGGGATTGGAGTAGGGAACCTGAGGATTCAGAGAATAAAGTGAGGGAATGAGCTTGGAGGGATGTCTGAAATGATGGGTAGCAATGACTGGCTGCACAAACATTCATACTGGAGAATGGTAGGAAATAATACTAATGGAGCAGGTAGGATCAGATTAGAGAGGGCTTGAAATCATGCAGAGCTGTCCTTGAGTTGCAGTCTTCAAGAGGGCAGTTTGGCAGGGATGACATGCCTGGTTTGGGTCAGCTGAGCTGAAGGCCAGTGCAATGGGTCCTAAGGTTGCTGTGGAAATCAAAGCGTGAAATAAAAACAGGAAATGGAATTGAGAGTGCATTGCACAGGTTTGGGGAGATTGCCCTAGTGAGGCTCCCTTCTCAAAGGATCTCCACCTAGCCCCTATTGGGTGGACATTGGCTCCTGTGACCCACCACAACCCTGGCCACAGCAGATGGGACCAGGAATGGACACCAGATCTAAGCAGAATAGATCAGATTTTCTTAAAAATTCTCACCAAGCAATGTAAAGGGTAATTTGATGGCAAATGTAAAAAGATGGTGGATAGTCTTAAAAGAGAAGGTCACTGTGAGAAAAGGAGTTGAAGGGTTGGAGAGCAGGAATAGGCATAATCAGCTTATTAAACAGAACAGGCATATGTATGGGAAAGGATACAGCGTAGTAGCCAAGAACTTGGACTCTGAAGTCTTATTGCTTGGGTCCAGGTGTCAGCTCCACAGTTTACTACTTATGTGACTATGGGCATGTTTCAGAACCTCACAGTACTTCCATTCTTCATCTGTATCATGGAGATAAAAATGTATCTCCTATAAAGTTGTCTTGAGGATTATATGAAATATGCAAATAGAATGGTAGCAGAATGCCTAGAGCATAGAACACTGAATAAACATCAGATAGCTGCAAGGAATACCCACAGAACCTGGTAACTTAATGAGCAGATAAAGGAGAATGAAGAATCAACGTTGTCTCAAGAAAGAGAAAAACAGGGAACAAAACATCCATCTTTGAGTGCAAAACCAACACCAGAAGTAGTTGCACTTAAGGGGATACGAAGCAAAGCCGTTTCTCACCCATTGGTGGTCCATCTTCTGTTTTACTAAGCACTGTCACCTTCAAGGTATCTCCATTAGTCATCAGAAGGTGACCCTCTTCACAGCCAATGTAAAGGTCACTTGTTGGGAGTCCAGCAATGCATAGTCGGGTGGAGCAACGGATATACATCATCTTTAGGCTTCAGGGAAGGATTAGAAACCTTGTGTTAAGACAACAGTCATGGTTTAAGAGCCAGATAAATAATACCCATCAAAACAGTTTCCAAAAAGGAACAAATGCATACGGACCTATATACAGTCACTGGTCCTGTCATTTGCCAACAGTTAAGTGAACTTCCTGGCTCCATTTCTCTCGCTACATTTTAAATCACCAGGAAAAAATGAGGCATTCTAGAACAAGAGTTCAAATGTCACAGATTTTTGTGAAAGTTTTGAGTAATAACTTCTGTACTCTTTTTTGGTGGACTTTTTTGGCATCTCTAAGAAAGCCATTGTCTAGCTAAAATCGCCCTTTTGGAGGAAGACCTGCATCCACATCTCCCTCCTGGTTCCTCAGAGGGCATGGATGTGGTTTTCCTTGAGTGGTTACTGAGAGGCTGGCCTACATCCTCTGCTTAGTTAGCTTTCACTGGGGATGAGAAGAGGATCCCTTGCCTGATTCTGGTGGCCTCCCTAGTGAGGTTCATGAAACATCCTATGTAACTTTAATTCCATGGAAAACTCAAAAAGAAGTATACAAAATCTATGAGAGGTACCTAGAATAAAAGTTGGCTCTGGAGTCTAAACATAACATGGACTAAGGACTTAAGGCAAAATTTTCCTATAGAGGACCAGATGGTGAATATTTTAGGCTTTGTGAACCACATAGGTCTCTGTCACATATCCCCCCCCCTTTTTTTTTACAACCCTTTAAAAAGTGTAAAAACCATTCTTAGCTTGGGACCATACAAAAACAGGTCATAGTTCATTGATCTCTGCCTTATTAAACAGTTATACTTCAATGTTATGCCCTCTGCAGCCTCATGTCCAGGAAGGGAGAGGCCATCCCCCTTTCTGTTAGCACAGAACAGGTGTGGCTTTGCCAAAGTAATTATTTTACCTATTGAGGGAAGAAATAGTATCAACAAATATCAGAATTGGGAAGCATAGTAAGTTTTAGTAGAAGGGTGTTTAAATATTATGTGAGCACTGATGAGAAAGCAATTGGTTCTCCGTGGACTACAGGAAGTGTGGAGAAAGAGAATTATCATTTGGGATGGACCTTGAAATATGACTAAGGCAGAAATCCCACAGGAGCATTACATAGGAGTACTCATCATGATAAGCTTTTAGGAGGACACATTGACTTGAGGTGTGTGATTGGTCTATTTCATGCCCTCACAGACTTGGATGGTCAGAAAATAAATACATGAGTAACAGTTTCATCACCCAGTGGGTAAAGGGTGAGACCACCCAAGAGGATTAAAGTGCTGTTGATTGATGACATTTGTGTGTCTGAGATTTGACAATAAGGGAAAAGAGTTATCCTCTAAATGCCATTATTTAATTATATACCATTATTTAAAAGTTTCTTGAGTTGTCTTGATGCCATCTAGTCTTATACTATAAATCACAAAAAGACATACTCTTACCTGGTATGGCAATGGGCTAAAAAAAATGCTTAAAAAGCACATGTATATGGTTCTTACACCACCAGTGAATGTGTGTGTGTGTGCAACAGAAGGTGAGGATTAAAACTTGGAATTTTCTGGCCTTAGTACGTTAAAGTAGTATTGTGTGTGGCTTTTCTTACTTTAAAAGAAACCTGTTCTATTATTTCCCTTCATCAATAAACATGTTCTGTGCAATTTAAAAATGAATGTGATATTATGGATTATATAAACAAACTGTTTTTAATTCTGAGAACTTTAAAAGATTTCAATAGTGTTTAAAAATATTTGTTGGTAACACCACCTCCTTGTTCAGTCCTCTGGAATCATAAATCAAACATTTTGATCAGTTGAACACCAAAAATGAAAAATCTAAGTCTAACTTAATATTGCTGCAAAAATTGTAAGCATCTGAATATGTCTCAGAATACCTGAGTTTATAAAAGGAATTCCTATTTAGCAACTGTTTGAAAAAAAAAAAAAAGGTAGATAGAAAAAGAAAAGTGGACACTTGAGATTAAATTCATTATCTTCGATCCAGTTTCTGCTCAGATAACATCTGTCTTTGATTCCCCCATGCTATTACTGGATACCATTTCTAAGGCCTTAAATTAGTTGTATAATGTGATGCAGGCCTATTTAAAGGCCTATAATGCACCTTTCTAGTGTTAGCTACAAGAGAGAGAATGGGAGTATTTAATATTTGTAATTTTGTAAAAGTCCACAGCTTGACATTTTTTAAGACTCTTACATAGATCAAGTCATTACTGATTTCTTTGCCATTTTACCCAGGTCATGAGAACTGTCATTTGCAGGAATAGAGTTGAGACATTGAGATCTGTTTTTGGTTATGATTTCACTCATTGTTCAGACATTAATCAACATTTTAGTCATTTTTCTCACCTTATTTACCCATCCCATGAAAAAGTACTGGGAAAATTAATTTCTAATGTAGATTTAAATTATGTCACTTCATTAATATTCCACATATGATTTAGAGATGTCAAACTTTAACGTTAAATTTCCGTTTTCAGAAAAAGTTTAAAATACCCTAAGTGCGAAAGTCCTAGGAAATAAAGACGCCTGTTTATTATGAGCATTAAAAAAAAAGATAACTCCACTTATTTAAAGCAGGAATTTCATAGCATTTTTCAAATGACAAGGACAAATGCCTGAATTTTAAATATTTTATGCAGAGTTGATCATGTTGGTGCAAAATGTGAAAGATGAGGACTCCTACAGAAATTTACTGCAGGAAAAAAGACCTGCAATAGTTGGAAATGTGGGTTCCTAGGCATCAAATAATAAACATAGAAACTTTTTTTTCAAGTTGTAAACCTTGATGACTGATCTATTTTTTACTTGGCTGCCGCTCTGTGGCTGAATTTCAAGGCTAAGACCTGTGCTATTAGAAGGAATTAGGCATATTCTGTAATTTTAAAAGTGAATAGTTGTCATCCTTTAGAGGAAATACTAAGAGCATACCACCTATTCTCTTGCTTGCCAGAGATTTTTTAATCAACTAATTTACCACACTGATTTATTTTTAGTATCTATAGCTTCCTTCTCTGCAGTGGTCAAAGATATTTGGGAGCCTCTACTTCCATTATTGGTGTTTTAGAGCTCAAACACAAACATTAGTATACTGCAGTTTGGAGCTTAGCTAAATCAAACTCCTTAGGTTCATCGCAAAGGCCCTGAATGTGCTATTCTCTGATCCAGCCTGCTCTGCACGTCCCCTCATTTACTTGCTGCAGCCACATGGGTCTTTTTTCAGCTTCTCAAACATAAGAGTTCTTTTCTTCCCCCAGGGCTCTTGCACATGCAGTTCCCTCTGCCTGAACGTTCTTTACCCTGCCTGTAGCATAGGTGTCATCTCCCCATTGACCATATATTAACCTCATCCCTCACCTCCACCTCCTGCCCTCCCCAGTTATCAGGTTATAACCATCGCATTTTGCAATGATTTAATGGATCTTTTTACTCTTGGTGGTGGTGGTAGTGTTGCTCTGTCTCCCTGATAGAGTGAAGCTCCAAGGCGTAGGGATTATGCCTGGCTGGTCACCACGTGACCACAGTGCCTAAAACAGTGCCTGCTGCATAGGAGGAGCCTGAAAAATACGCTGGACGAATGAATGAGAGTTGACAAATTCTCTTTGAAACTTTCTTCAAGGCCGTATTTTCCATGGCCTTTTTCTTCTCTCCAGACCTGCTCCTGCTTCTGTGACTGCTCCTCCTCAGGCTCGTCTTCTTCCTCCCAGCTCTTGGCAGTCAGTTTCCTCTCCGGCTCTCTTCCCTGATGCCCTTTCTCTCCTCTCCGTCGAAACAGGTCCCCTCCCCAGCCCTCTCATCAGCCTGTCCGTGGGAATGACTCTGACCTCTGCGTCTCCAGCCCTGCCTTCTCCCCAGTGCTAGGTCCGCTTGGCCAGTTCCCACCAGGCCTTCCCAACAAATTCAGTGTGTCCAAAACGGGTATCACATCTGGGCTCCCTGTTTCTGCTGTCAGCGCCATCATCCGCCCAGGTCCAAACTCAAATCTCCAGAGCCTTCCTCTCTGTGGTGTCCAGGGCTAAACCAAGATGATCCTGTCTATCCTGCATGTCTCATAGGATGACTATGAGAACTGTAAGCAAACTGGGAGAGGCGACGGGTGATTACCCCGAAAGTTTCTGCTTCTTCGCCTACTAGCCCGGCCATGGCTGACAGTGGGAGCACAGGTCCATGGATAAGATCCTTGGGCAATGACTGGGGGAAAATTACATCTGTTTCATTAAAAAATGTCCCATCTTCCATAGGTAGTTTTACCAACCTGTAGAAATAAGAGACATCAGAATAATCAGATTAACAGAAACCAGTCACTGATGTAATTGCTGCTTATGGGTGGTAAGCAAGGTACGAAAGTGTTATAATTTACGAAAAAAGACAGATAAAAGCCAAATAGTAGATTTTAAACTATATATTAGATCACCAAAGGATGAGTAATGCAGTTATACATTAAGTACACAGAGATTTTCAGAAATGTTCAAAGTGAATATCGAAAGCAGGAAATGTAAATTTGAGCACTGACAGGTCAGGCAAGTGATGTGTGTGGCCAGGTGAGGACTGTGGCAAACAGGAAAGTGTCTTCCCTCCTAAAGGTGGTAGGTGGCACTCAGTTCGAGTCAAGAGGGTCTATTGACATGAGAATTTTGGTTCCATAATTTCAAGAGAATATCGTAATCTGCATATTTATGAGAAATCTTACCAAATATTAAATGTTGACAATTAATGCAAGTTTGAAAACACTGAGTAAAATAAATATACAGATATTCCTCAACTTACAATGGGGTTACCTCCTGATAAACCCATCATAAACTGAAAACACTGTAAGTAAAAAATGCATTTAATACACAACCTACCAAACATCATAGCTTAGCCTGGCCCACCTTAAAGGTGCTCAGAACGTTTACATTGGACTTAGTTGGGCAGACTTACCTCACACAACACCTATTTTACAATAAAGTATTTAATATTTCACTGTACTGAAAGTGAAAACAGAATGGCTGTACAGGTACGGAATGGTTGTAATTGTATGGGTCGTTTACCTGTGGGATCACCTGGCTGGTCGGGAGCTGCAGCTGGCTGCCTCTGCCCAGCATCACAGGAGAGGATCTATCACGTATCTCTCACACCACACACACACACAAACACACGCGCGCACACACACACACACACACACACACACACACACACACACACACACACACACACACGGCATCCAGTCACATCACATGAATGCAAATGAAGACCACAACTCTGTTGTGTGTAACGAAGTCTCTTACTTGGATTTGAGATAATGATCCTGGTTACTTCTTTCAATGGTCCACACAGTAACTGTACTTGGACTTGACAAGCACAGCTGGTGCCAGTTCATGGGGTTAAAAGTCATCTGGCTGATATCTACACCAGGTTGTGACTTCTTGCACAAAATAACACTTGATTCCCAGTTCCTTAGAGGAAAATTGCATTTGGTGAAAAATAATTCATTTGAATTTCATATCTTGAGGACATTTACTTAATTATTTGAAAATAATTTACATAGATTGAGACTTAACTTATGATGCAATTTATTTACTCCATATTAATATCAAATTTATAAATAATTATAGTATACCCTTCTAAAAAAGCAAAATAACTGAGTGTTTTAAAAATAACACTCTATCATATGCTACTAACACTATTTTATCCTCTTTATTAAATGTGGATTTAATCCATCCACATCTAGAAAGTGGAATGTATCATCGCATTTGCTGAGAAACAATTGTGGGTGTCTAAATCTCTAATTACTAAATACGAATACTCTGTGTGGATCTAGGTGTACTATACACATTGATACCAACTGATCATTTCCTGACTTTAAATCACAGTATTAGTACTTTAACATGGATTCATTCATTTACCCATTGAAGAGAATATCCTGAACTCCTTCCACAGGCAAGATCTTTTGCTAAATGAAATGGGAGGAAAAAATAAATGTGAGCTGCCCCCTCATGCAAGGAACCAGCACTCCATTCAGAGTTGTGACTAAGAACCTGGCACTGCTGCTTACTGAGCTTGCCCTGTCTTTCAGCTCCCTTCTGGCTCTCCTGTCCTTGCATCCCCATCACAAGTGTCCTGTCCATCTTATCAGCCAGCAACCAGCGTTGCTGATTCCCGGAATCTTTTGACTTTCTGCCTCAGATGCCTGGCAAAACCCATCAGCCCTGGAGACATACCACTGGGAGCCCAGGCTGCTGGAGAGAGAGGAACAAAGAACACAGGACCACGTGTTAGTGACATTATACATTCACGGTTATCACTCCACTGGACCCTCAGTACGACCTCTGGTCCTGCTGCTTCTCTGGTCAGTTCTTTCTCCCATTCTCAAAAGCAGCCATTTTCAATATTGCCCATTTTCCCAAAGCCTCTAACTCCTCCACTTCCTTCTTACTCCCACTAAATGGCCTTGGGTCCCATGAAGAAGATAGAGGCCGTCAGCTGATGATTCCCCAAATTTCTGCTACCAAGCATAACAACCTGTGAGGCCCTGTATCATTCTTTCCTTGTCCTTTCCCATCACAGTGGAAGGCATGTCCTACCTAAGGCCACTCGCACTGCCTGTGCTCTGGGCGCTGGGTCTCACCTTCTTAGGAGCATTAGTTCATCCGTTATTCCTTCACTTGTGCATCTTTAGACTCTTTCCTGACTCCTTCCTGTCAACACTTGAGTGCTCATCTGTACCAACTGTAAAAAAGCCTCCTTCAAATTTACCCTTCCATGTCTTTCTCCCTTTCCCTCGAGCCTAATTTCTTGACGGGGTTGTCCTAAGCTCGCTGCCTCCTCTTCCTTGCTCCCCATCTCTTCCTGTCCCAGGACCCACCACCATTCCACTGACACAGCCTCTCCAAATGCAGTATCTGGCTTCATTCTAATTCCAGCAGGCTCTTCTTGGTCCTTGTCTGACTTCACGTCTGTGGGATCTGATGCAGCTCACCACTACTGCCTCTGGAATGACTCTTGGAATGCCTCGCTGGCACACACCTCTTACAGGACATCTCAAACCTCTCAGCTTCCACAGTTTCTGGAGCCTGTTCTGCCTCGCTGACTCAGGGGCTGTCCAACTGGGTAGGCTCCGACTGACTTCACGTGGGTACATGTGCCTCCCCTCATGCCTGCTCCATATGCCTAGTGGCATGGCCCCTGGGCATGACACACAGAAGGTCTCACTAAACCTGAAAATGCAGCAGTTACCACCCTGTGCAGTGAACTTCTGACTGGTGGGACAGCAGGAACTGGTAAATTCTTACCTCTTCCTCTGCCCTTCCCAGCCCACTGTCTGAGGACTGTCCCCGTTCACGTAGTTCATACAGCCTCTCAGAAGACCACCTGGGAGATGAAGCCGTCAATTGGTGCTAAGTGGTGGCCAGCAAAATAACGAGCCCTCATTATGTTGAGCTCTCCTCCTTTCCTCCTTCCTGGGGAACCCCAACTAAAGGTGGGGTTCCCGAGTTGCTGCCTCAGGCTCTGCTTTCACAGAACACAGCCATATTCTGGAACCCTCGTGCCTAGTGTCCATTTTCCATCCACAACTGCTCCTCCTGAATCTCATATTAGGTTCCCTGTCCTCTTTCAGTCCCTTTTATTTGTTTTCCTCTTGGTTCCACCCTTTAGATGTTCTTAACCACTTTTAGCACTTTGATTACCAGTCTGATTTAACAACTCCCAAATGTTTGTCTCCAGCCCTCTCTGCTGAGCTCCAGCCCTGGATATCTGTGGCAGAGGCTAGTGTGGCCCTCAACATTTATCCTCCATTTCTCCCTCCAAGTCACAGAACCCCTGGTTTTTAGCCAGCCACATGGTCACCCATGGTGAGGGCCATGTTTCCCAGCCAGCCTTGTAGCTCAACAAGGCCTGCTTCTAAGCTGGCCAGTGGGAACCATGTGGCAGTGATGTGTGCAACTTCCAGGCTATGCATTCCAAGAAAGGTTTGTGCCCTTTCCCTTATCCCTTTCCCTTCCCGCTGGCTCCCAAAACTACTTGGGCAGTGGCCACTTTAAACTAGAGACGAGGGCAGCACATTAAGCGTGGGAGAGCAACAAGATAATGGGTGACTGGTCCCTGACACCAGGGAACACCATACCAGCCATGGGCTGCTCATACCCAGACTTAGGCACATGAAAGAAACTTTTGTCTTGTTTAAGCCACTTCTGTAGGGTGATCACATCTGTTTATTGTCACAGGCACCTTCAACTCAGCTTGTCTCGACTCATCTTCCCTGACTGCCTCTCCCAACTTCCCTCTGGGATATCTTTCTAAATAGCACCATAATGTCCCCAGGTTGCCCATCACAACTCTGGGTATGACCCTTGACTGTTCCTCTCCCTCAGCACCACACCCAACATACAGCCAAGTAATCAAGTGCCATGGTGCTGCCTCCTCAACACTCCCAGGATCCCCACTGCCCTCCATCCCTACTCCCACAGCCCTAGTCTGTGCTGCTATCATCTCTCACCTGGACCACCACAGCCTTCTAATTCATGTTCTCACTAATCCCCTCCAGTATACCTTCACGGTATGGCTAGGGGTCTTCCTACCCACAGATCTGAGCATGTCACATTCCTACTTAAAACCCTTTAATATCGCCCTTAGGATAAAGGATGTGCTCATTAGCATGGCTCGTAGATAGGGAAAGTATCCTTCTGTATTAATTAATAACAGCCCTTGTCACTTCCACAAGTATCCTGATTTGGATGATAAAACTACATGGTTATTCATTTACAAGGTTGCTCATGAGCGGGCCTCAGACTGTCCCTTCAGGCTTGCCTCTCATGGCCAAGCACTTGTTCCATTTATGACCTCTTAATTAAATCTTCAAAATTGCCATATTTTCTCTGACCTCATGGCCTTTGCAAATGCCTTTCTCTGCTTGGAATCATCTTCTTTCTGCTCTTCAGAGGCTGATTCCTACTCATAAGTACTTCTATGAGTTGAATTGTGTATCCTCCCCATTTACTTGCCCACAGGCAAATTAATATGTTGATGCCCTAATCGTCAACATCTCAAAATGTGACCTTATTTGGAAGTAGAGTCTTTCCTAAATTAAATGAGGTCATTTAGTGTGGCCTTACTCAGTACGTCTAGTATCCTTATAAAAGGGGGAAATACAGAGACCGATACCCGTGCACGAGAACGTCATGTGAACATGAAGACGTGTTGATGAAGACATGTTTAATGTCTCTAAAAACTATTTCCAAGCCAAGGAGCAAGGCCTGGAATAGATTCTCCCTCATAACCCGGAAGGAACCAATCCTGCTGACACCTTGATCTCAGACTTCCGGCCTCCAGAACTGAGACAGTATATTTCTGTTGTTTAAGGCGCTAAGTTTGTGGTACTTTGTTAACAGCAGTCCTAGCAAACTAATAATATATCTACCAACAGGTGAGTGGATAAACAAGCTGTGGTATATCCATACCAGGGAATGGAATGGGATGAACTACTGATACACACAGCAACATAAGAGAATTTCCAAATAATGCCGCCACATGAAAGATAGACAAAAAAAGAGTATATAATGTGTGACTCCCTGTATATGAAATTCTAGAAAATGCAAACTAAACTAATGCAGAGGACATCAGAAAGCACACCAGTGGTTATCTGGGGGCTGGGGGTGGGGGAATGGCATCAGTGGGGGAGGGGCATGTGTGGCAAGGGCCAATAAGGAAGGCCAGTGAGGGGCACAGGGAAATTCTTGGGGTGATGGATATATTTATTATTTTGATTATGGTGATGGTTTCAGGGGTGTATACACAAGTCAAAATTTACTAAATTGCATAATTTATATATGAGCAGTTTATTAATATTAGTTGTACCTGAATAAAACTTTTTAGAAGAAGAAACTGCATAAACTAAATGTGGCTCTCTGAATCTAGATTATTACATTTTTGTATGAGAAATGTTGGTATGTAAGGTGTACCCTCAATTATTGCTGGAACATTTTGTACTTCTTAAAAGACATATTTCTGCCTGAAGAAGTTTATATTATGGATGGAAGGGTAAGTGCAGCTTTGAAGTTGGTCACATGAAATGATCCAGCAAAGACACAATACTTGCCCACAGGTATTTCCTATGCAGCTGCCAAATGTGGTAGAATGTTCCACTCTCTGGACATATAATTGTTTCGATGTGTCTAAAAACAATTACTTCAAATTGAGCTCTATATAGAGACTACCTTAATTTCAACATTAGTGGAAAATATGCAAACAACTCAGTTACTATTTATTTGAAGATGAAACTTTTATGTATCTATTAATGTATTCTTTACCTGACAAAGGAAATACAACATATTAATAAAAAGAGGAGGACAGTAAGCAATTTAAGTCTCATATAGCTTTTGCCCTGCCAAACTTTATGCCTGAAAGTAGCAACTATATTAAACCTTATGATTAGGGCTTTGATTCCTTCCATTTTTCTTTGTTACAGACTTTTCATGTCTTCATCCTTTGATAACACCCAGAAGGACAAGGTTAAAATGTTAACTCAGTGAAAGAATATCTGCAGGATGCTGCAACTTACCAGAGGGCCAGTTCAAATTCTGGAAGAGAGGAGTAACTAGCCAGGTAGGTGCCACAGTAACTGAATGAAAGCAAAGTGTAGTCCAGAAGAACATTGCCTGAAATACAAAATCCATTACAAGGATTTAATTATCATGCTCAGATTAAGTTTAAGCCCAGACCAGAGTTTATTTCCTTTATCTAAAGATTTTCACATAATTCAAAGGCATTTAGCTCTTGGAAAAAGTGATCTCCTGGGGCTGATTTTTAAGACTAGGAATAGAAAACTAGGAGCAAAGTTAAGATCTGCTTTTAAAAAATATTAAGAGTAAATTAAGACCATTAGGTCACTGTCTGGAGACTTCCATGCAGGACTGAGCATACTGCAGTGTGTATGTCCCAGTGTGAGTTGAAATGACCTAAGAACCATAAAATATTCCATAAACTTATGAAACTCTGTAATTAGAAAAGTTATTCAAACAACTTTAAATACTTGGGGAGTTGTAATCATTTTAGCTTACTTCCATATCTCTGTACCTTAGGCGATATCTGGCACTTTACTTAATATCTTCCAGTTCTTGGAAGAACTATACAAAGTTCTACTCTCGTTTGTACCTGTAGTTGAAGAAATGAAACATGACTTTAAGTCTTAGCAACACTGTATTTAAAATGTGCATTATGAGGATGCTAAGACAAGGAGGTGTGTGCTTCTGCCTGCCTGTGTGGGGCTCTGGTCTTCCTCTCTGCTGTTCTTCAGTGTGCTTCCACAGACAGGTACGAGCTTTGACTTCTCTACATCTGTCTTTTTTTACGTTAGTATCTTTATTGCAAGTTCTGTTTATTTTTAATGGTTCTGTTTCTGTTTTTTTTTTTACTCTTCTCACTTTAACTGAGCATAATATAACACTAAACTTTGTTATTTGCTGAATTTACTTAGTGTAGTCTGAATAATGAGGAAAACTTAATTCTCCACAAATAAGATGTTATTAATTATAGTGGAATTCCCTGGCTTGACCCAAACACGTATTTGACCTGTAAGGCTACATAACTAGGACCAGCCTCAAGCTCCCTGGAGCTTTCTGCCCTAATGTGTTAAGTGAGGGAATCAGATGAAGACTCCAGTAGATATGCAGCTGTCCGGTCTGGGTCAGCTGTTTCTATAAGGATTCAGCAATAATTTAAGCAATAGGTAACATTGATTGACACATTACATAAATGAAATTGTATGTATATACATATATCCATACAATTTCACTTATAATCAACACAGACTTAACAGTAGATACTACTATTATCCCATTCACAGATAAGGAAATTGAGGCTCGGAGACTTATCTTTAGAAGTTACACAGTATCAATTCACCAAGATTTTCAATAAATCAACAGGAAAGAAAAAAATGTTCTGAAAAAGGTTCTCAAACTGCTTTAAGTGCTGTGATAGTCTTCTGATCCAGTGCTTCTCAAGTTTCATGTGCATATGAATTACCTGGAGAATCTTGTTAAAATGCAGATTCTGATTCACTGGGTCTGGGATGGGACAGTTTCTGTATGTGTACCATCCTAGGTGATGCCATGTTGAAGGTAAGCAGACCACACTTTGAGTAGCAAGGCTGTAGCCCAGGTGATTAAATCAGCCATGATCAGCCTGATTCCTTCTTTAAAAATGTATATTACAAAACCCTTCCCCCAAAACCCCTCATTGATAAGAACTAGATCTGGTCACATCTTATAACAAAATCTTTCAGTTATGGCAGAGGAAGGGGCTTGCAGGATACCTTTTAATTTGGTCCTTCTGGTCAAACCAGGGAAGTTGCATATATAGAAGATAGGTCTTAGCTTCCGGTCAGAAAAAGCCACAACTTCATAAGGAGGATTAGTTGCCACGACGCCCACAACTCCATTCATACGCTGAAGGACAGTCTTTTTCTTGGTTTCAATATTAATAAATATTATGAAATTCCCACAAGGATAGCAAATGGTGCTGTTGTTGACAAAATGAACATTCTGCTTAGGGAATCCTTGCACCCATCTTTGGGAAAAGATAGTTCACCATCAATACATTTCAAATACTTTTTATTTTTTTTAACAAAGCAAACAAAAGGTCATCAAGTTCTCTGAAACACATCTATCTGGTTTTCACCCCCTCTCTGCCCAAAACAATCTCTAAGATGAAAAAGAAAAAACATAAAAGAACACATATTGGCTGTGAGACAGTTTTAGTCCAGGCACTACAGAAATTTAAAAGTAGATCTAAAGTTCCATAAGTCTCAAGAGCCACCTTCAGAGAACTTTTTCAGTGAAGCAAATCCTCTGAACAAACTTGAGAAAGTCTCAGAAAGCATTGTGGGGTCTTGTATACTTGGAAAAGAAAAAGGGAGAACAACAGAGTGAAAGAAGAGCTTGATCCTAATAGAAAACGGTTATATCCTAGGCTTTTCTTTCATCATTTGTTTTGATTTTAAAAATAAACTTTAAAAAACAACTTTGAATAGGGCAGCCCTGCTTCGTGGTTGTGAGTTGGGTAGAAAACTGCATCTTTGCAGAGATGAAGCATGTGTAGCTATATTTTAGATCTAAAAATACAGATAAATGCAGAAATAAAAGGAATTAAGTCAACATGAATGGAAAAGTTAGAACACAAGAGGAACATACTTTTAAATAAGGAGTGTGTTGTGGGTGTATTCTACAAGGAATGAGAATCTGAGATGAAGGGAGATTCTACTTTTAAATATTAAAGCTATGCTCAAAAATGGTGGAGAGGGCAAGAGACGGACACCCGTTTGGTGAGAAACTTCAAGAAACTGAGTGTATACAGCCAGGACAGAAGGACGATGCTGTATGGAACAGAGTGCATGTAACAGTCTAGAATGTGTAAGGAAATACCCCCTTTTATCTGTGCTGCACTTTATGCTTTCCAAAGGCCACTATAAATGCAAGTAAATCCAAAATTAGTGGATAGGAGTTAGAAGGCAGGAATTGATGGCCCTGTGGGGGAAGACTGTGGGACAAGCATGGGCTGGGGATATGTATGAAAGGTCGGGGGGCAGCAAGTCACTGAAGGGAACACTGAGCCAGAAAGAGGAGGCAGAAATGAAAAGTGGAGGAAAGCACTACTGGGTCAGCGAGCTAGGGGTGGGGTCGCAGAAACAGGGCGGGGGTAGACTGCCGGGCATGTGGTCGTCGGATAAGGGTTGAGCGGGTGGAGCAAAGAGATCACACAGGGAAGGAGCTCGTAGGAAGGCGTCGGGGTTGAAGGAGAAGACGTCGAAGTTTCTGGAAGAGCAGATCTAAAGAATGGTAGGAGGAAGAAGGCAGGAAGGGGATGCAGGTCGGAAGAAAGGGTTTCCTCGAGACCGCAGTCAGTCGCAGGGCGGTGGACGCCGACCTCACGGACAGGGCTGAGCGGCTGGTTGCGTAGACGGACTCATCTCGCTCCCGGCCTTTGCGCCATCGGCCAGGTGTCTCTCAGCCCGACCGCGGGCAGCGAACGCCGGATCCCGGCTCGGGTCCGCAGCGGTTACCCCGCGGCCCCCGGCAGCCGAGCCCGCGCTGCCGCCGCTGTTGACACCGTATCCAGGAGAACGCAAGCCCGGCTCCCGTTGGCTCCGCCCTGTCGGCCGCCTCCCTCTCAAGCCAAGCGGGTTGGCGGAAGCGCTGCTGTTGTCTCGGCCAATGGGCGAGTGGAAAACGAAGCGAGGGCGGGCCCCCCGGGTGGGTGCCGAGTAGCCCAGACCAGGGCAAATAATTACAAAATTAATAGACACCAGCGGAAGAAATTAATAATGAGTGCTGACTGTGCCAGACGTTGTTTCAAACGCCATGCAGACACTATTTCATTTAATCTTCCAATCCCTCACCAGCCCCATTTCACAGATAAGGAAAGTGAAGTGCGAATGGGAGACGTAAATTGCCCTAGGCTACAATCTGAGTGGAATTCAAGCCAGGTCTAATCCAAATCTAGGGCTCCAAGGCTTTAATTGCTACATTACCCTTTGAAATAGACCCTCCATCACTTCAAGGAGGCAGACCACTTCTGGAAGTAACCTGATCGAAGGGGCTGCGTGTCCTTGTTTCTTCCCTTCCCTCTCAGACGCTCCCTTGCTCTCTCTCTCCTTCTTTCCTCCCTTCCAGTCCTCTTTCCTTCTTTAGGTCTCTTCTGGCTGTTTAGCCACCTGCTTGCCTTCATTCCATTCACAAATATTTACTGAGTACCTCCCATGCCTTGTGCTAGTCACTTAGAACAAATAACGAACAAAACAGATAAAATTCCTTTCTTCTTGGAACTTAGAAACTAGTTACAGGGAGGAGAATAGACACCCACTTCATTATACAAATATAGAATTTATAGACTGAAGTAAGTAGAAAAGGCAATTGATATCATGAGCGCTTTTGTTAGGGTCCTCACCTAATTGGATGGGCAGTGACAGATGGTCTGTCTGCGCACGTGCTCAGAAGGAAGAGGAGTGATTGCTGGAGGCACAGCAAGGGGGAAGGGGGAAATGGGCTGAGAGTTTTTGTAAAGGTATTAAGGCAGAACAACAGATTGGATGAACTGGGAAAAGCGGTGTGATTGGAGCAGTGGGAGATGATGGGCCTGGAGAAGCAGCCAAGGGCCAGGTAAAGGTTAGGCTGAGAATTCTGGCCTTTACCCTAAAAGCCATGGAAAGACATTAAATGGTTTTAAGGGGAAGAATGATATGATCAGATCTATGTTTATAAAAGATCATTCTGGCTGCAAGAGGGTTATCAATTGGGTAGGCGAGTGGGGAGAATAGAAATAGGAAGATCTTTTAGGAGCCTATTTCATGGTCCTAACAAGGGAAGCAAAGCAAAGCAGGGTTTTCAAGCCCAGCACTACTGGCATTTGGGGTTGGAAGAGGGGTTCGGGGGTGCCAGGAGCACTTCTCCAGATGGGACAACCAAAATGTCTATGTGAGGTAGGGCAGGGAAATGAGACAAGCGTCAGGATTAATTTTTCCTGCCTATGATGAAAAGGAAGAAAAGGAGAGACTCCATTTTAAGGCTTAGATTCCATTTTAAAAACCTGGGACTTGACAGGTAAGCTTTCTATATGATAATCAACCAATAACTAACCCTGTCTTACGTCAGGGCAAGTAGTCCTAAATGGTATATGCCCACTGCTTGAGGGTAACCACTGTCTTGGGAACAACAGGAGCAAGAAATTCCTTGTGTTAACTTTATCTTACAGAATATCTAGAGGACTTACTATGGATGGTGACATAATGTCTCTTACGGGAGACAGACATCATGAGACTACATGTCAAACCTATGCTTCCCCCTGGCCCTTTGCCCCATTCTTGAGAGCCTTAAAAGACAGAACCCTAAGCCCTTAAGTGCGCCTTCTCTCTGAGGTTGCCCACACTGCCCTGTCTTCAAGTCTGTACTTTGCCTTAAATGAAGACTTCTTGCTGCTCAACTTACTGCATTTTGTCTCTTCACTCTTCCAATGGTAAGCATCTTTGTTATTTTGCTATTTCATTCAGTTTTCTAGACTTAAGCACAAGTCTTTACTCTCTCTGTTCTATTTCAGACAAGGATGGAAGGGCTGCAGGGATCTCTGATATGGGCTTGCAAGTTCCTGTTGATACTGGGGTTCTTGTTCACAGAGTTGAAGAATGAACTTCATGAATGAGCAAGGTAGGAGATTTACAGAGAGTTTTATTCAGGATAAGAGAAAGTTTGGAACTCCCCACAGGTGCAGGGAGGGGCAAGGCTGCCGCTTGGGGTCTCAGTGTCTAGGGTTTTATGCTTGTTACAGTGGGAGCTGTTAGTTTTCTATAGGTTTAGCAGAATGCTAGTTATGTTTTATCCTATCTCTGTAAAGGTTACCCGGATGCCCTAATGTAAACTAATGGGCCTACTGTGACTATTGCCAGCAAGCTTTTCCATATCACTGGGTCCCGATGGGGTGTACATTGTTACATTGTTTCAATCTCAAGCACCCTGTTCTTCCTCTACATTTCTGAAGCCTCAGCAAGACTTTGTCTTTTTTCAGGGTCCACACTATACTCTAACTGGGCAGAGTTACTCCCTGCTGCCTCCCTATCTCACTGTCACGTGGGTTACTCAGATAGGACTGCAGCTGTAAGATCATGCTCTTTGGTAGCCTGCCCCCAAATCTACTTTCTTTGCCTTTGGGAAGTTCTCAGAACTTAATCTCACTCCATCCAGTGCTCTATGGCTCCCCCAAATCCTTGGGTGGTAGGGGCTTAGTACCCACACCCGGAAGATTCAAGCAGACACCAGATGCCAGGTGACCCTGGCTTCAGAAGTTGGCAAGGGATCTGCCCTATGCTGAGCAGGAATGCAATGAGCTTCCTTTTTCCCCCTCTGCTCGTCCTTGTGCTCTGCTGCCTGCACTGCTGCTATTTGCTGCTACCCTAGCTTTAATTAATTTCTTCCTTACCTCTACTCCTCTGACCTGTTTGAAAATTCTTTTTTTATCATCAGCATCAAGAACCCTCCTCTGTCTAGGCTGAGGTTTCACCTAGTGTGCAGGGAGAGACCTCCCCAGAGACAGCTGCTGGACAACATATGGATAAAATCACCCCCAGCTGAAACTACTGATGAGTCAATGTATTGAAAAATTATTTTAGAAGGTATAAATCTATAGGATTTGATGATGGATTGATAAAAAGGGGTAAGAAGGAAGGAAGAGTCAAGGACACTCCTAGATTTATGATTACCACAGTCAGAGATGATGGTGTCCTTTGCTGAGATGGGGTGAGGAAGAAATGGAGATGTGTTTCTGTCCTAAAGAGTTTCTTTGCTGAGATGTGGGTGTCAAACACATGCAGTGCTAAATGTTAAAGAACTGCACAAAACTGACATGATTCCACATTTCTGAGTCACAGGGAGAAATGGCTTGGAGAAAAGTCAGGCTTTGCCCCTCTTAGTACTTCCTAAGCGCTGCGCAGGTTCTGCGGCCTCTCTCTCACTAGTCGGCCTGTGTGTGTTTTGACCAAGCCCTTTCCCCTCCCCCTCCAACATATATTTAACCACAACCGGAGCATTTTAAAGCCAACACCAAAGAAGAATGTGATGGGGCAAGTCGTGCCACTGCTCCCAGTGAATGGTAGGTAGAGGATGTAAGGTGGGCAGAGAGGCTGACTGGGGCTGGAATCAGCCCTGACCCGGAAAGCTGAACTTGCCCTGTGCTGAAGCAAGAGAGGAAGTGGACAAAGTCTAATTGAAAAAGCATGTGGATCCCTTACTCCATGTAACCCTGACTTTGGAGTTCAGATGAAAAGGGACACTCCAGCTGGGTGTCTGGGGATATCTGTGGCTGATATTCAGGACATGCCCTGACCTCTACACCCTGCTGGTTACAGAGCTTAGTATGACAAAAAAATTTTTTTAAAAAGGTGCAAAATGCAAACTCCACTTCCTCTCCTCGTCTCAAAACAGAGACTCATGTAAATAAAGTAGGGAAACTATTTCTTTGTTGGCATTCTTTTCCTAGAAGGCTTAAGTTATTATTACCCATGTGAGTGGTCTTTCTCAGGAGAGGAAGTATAGAGCATCCCAGAGAATGAGCCGGGAGGGATTAGTCTGTTGCAGTTCTTGCTCTGAATGATTCACCGTTATTAGAAATAAAATTTAAGACCTACAGATGATTTTTATAATCAGTGACCCAAGGAGTTTCCTAAGGTGATAACCAGTACGTTCCATCATTTTTAGGAAGTGCCCAACATGCTAAACCTGCCCTAACCCTCTCAACTACATCTTTCCTTGCATATGTCCACCCTACCACCACTAGATCAGTCCTGGACACAATAAACCTAATTCTCAATTTTTATGAGTTTTTTTTATACCTATGTAGAATTCAGCTTGTCTTAAAGGCCGAAAGAACAGTGGCCAGTTCAAGTTCATTGAGCCCTAAAACACAAACCCATACACAACCATAAACAGACAAAAAAACACTAAGAAATCATTTTACTCCTGGCTTCTCCTGGGTTCCAGCCAAACCCCATGATATCTGAAAGATGAATTTTCACCCATCAACTAGGTTTTCTAAGATCATTTAAATATGAACAGAGGTTATATAGCATACTAGAAATTCTTCCATTATGTAGATGAATAAATGACCTCCTCTGTATTAGCTAATTGTTTTCTTTTTGTTGAACGGTAGCAAAGTTTTTAAGAAAAGTTGGAATAAGAAGGGAGCAGTTTCTCTGGGTAGAAAGAAACATTTTTTAAGGTACAAGAATAACTGTTTGCAATAGGGAACATATACTTATTCTCTGGTGTAATTGACCCCTTTTACAGTAGTGAGGGCAATTCACCACAATTTATTGAGCTCCTACTATGTGTTAAGAACTATTAAATCTGGATCCTCCTGATGACCATGCTACAGAGGAAACTGGGACTCAGAGACGTGAAGTATGTGACTAAAATTCACACATT
Organism: Manis pentadactyla; assembly: GCF_030020395.1. NCBI lineage: Eukaryota > Metazoa > Chordata > Mammalia > Pholidota > Manidae > Manis > Manis pentadactyla. The sequence continues at coordinate 115,597,483 of NC_080026.1, read as the reverse complement.
CAGTTAGTGGCAGAGTTGGATTCAAACCTGGGTCCACCTTCCTCTGAAGTCTGTATGTTCTGCACAGATTTCCTTTCTGCTCTAATAATAGCTAACTAATATTAAGCTGCTAAGTCTGTGCCTGGCATCTTACACTTATGACACACGAATTATTTTATCCCTCTTGCATGAACAGGAAAATTGAATCTCAGAAAAGTTAAGGTTTTGCCCAGAGTCTTGCAACTTTCAAGCAGATTTCAACTCAGCTAGTTAGTTGTAATTGTCTTAAAGAACCCTTCTTTTCAGGAGATGTGAAAGCTTGGAATTTTAAGTTGAATTCGGCATTTAACTTGAAGTGAGCATTTTTCTGAAAGAGGAAAAATAGGGAGTCATAATTCCCAGGAGTTTTAGAATAAATAATGCGGAAAGAGGTTCCATTTTTATGGAGATTCTGGGCCAGATAGTAAAAGTGGATGAATGTTATTATTTTGTGCATTTAAGTAACAGATTCAGACTTTATTTTCATATTCCAAATATTTTTATTGTGTGTGTGGAGCACTACTTTATGATTACATTTCTTGTCCCAAGTTGCTTACTTGGATCTTGTTGCTGAAATAACTACACTAGATTGAAACAAGGAAAGGGTTTGTAACCAACATCCCAGCAAATAACACACTAAACATACCAGCTTTAGATACTGCTTTGAAAAAGGACACTGAGAAAGTTAGTTCAAAGTGGGGAGGGAAGATTGTCAAATGAAGCTCACCCCTAATTCTAAGACAAGGATATAAACAGAGACCTATATGCCATTTATCTAACTATTTTAAATGATTTATTAGAATTCAAAAGTCAAAATACAACAATGAAAATTGAAAATTAAAATCAGAGTTGGTTAAATACAGCTAAAATTTATATTTCATTTTTATTTTAATTAAATCTTCTAAAATAATTTTATATAAAAATTGTAATTTTAGAGGGAGGAGCCAAGATGGCAGCATGAGAAGAGCAGTGGAAATCTCCTCCCAAAACCATATATATTTTTGAAAATACGACAAATACAACTATTCCTAAAAGAGAGACCAGAAGATACAGGACAACAGCCAGGCTACATCTACACCTGCGAGAACCCAGCGCCTCGCGAAGAGGGTGAGATACAAGCCGCAGCCCGGCGGAGCCCGAGCGCCCGTCACCCCAGCTCCCAGCGGGAGGGGAGGAATCGGAGCGGGGAGGGAGAGGGAGCCCAGGACTGCTAAACACCCAGCCCTAGCCATCCGCATCGGAGCGCAGACACACAGTGCATGGTGTGCTGGATACTAAGGAAACAGGACAGTAAAATCTCTGAGTGGGTCCCCGCAGCCGGTGCCCCTGGGACAAAGAAAAGCGAGTGCTCTTTGAAAGTCTTAAAGGGACAGGGACCCCACAGCTGGATGGAAACATCTTGGGACACTTAGCCCAGCAGCTGGGAGTCCCAGGGAACTTGGGCGTGCTAACCCCCTGGGCAGCAGCGCAGCTTTGAGGCCCCTCACAGCGATTAAACAGCCTCCCGCCTGTTACCCCTCCGGCGTGGCCCCACCATAGCAGAGCAGAAGCCTGAGGCCAGCCATGCCCACAGCAGCCGAGCAAGAATCAGAGACCCCATCTGTGCGCAGTTGCCCAGCACAAGTCGCTAGGGGTCACCGTTCTTCAAGGAGAGGAAGGCCACAAACTAGCAAGAAGGGACGATCTCCCAGCTGACACACGTGCCTACTCCCCACAACTACCTCTATCACTATGAAAAGGCAGAAGAATTTGATCCAGACCAGACTAAAAGAGAAAATCCCTGAGAAGTAGCTTGGGGAGACAGACCTAACCAATCTTCCTGAAAAAGAATTCAAAGTAAAGGTCATAACCATGCTGATGGAGCTGCAGAGAAAAATGCAAGAGCTAATGGACAAAGTAGGGAGGGAGAATACAGAAATAAAACAATCTCTGGAAGGACTTAAAAGCAGAATGGACGAGATGCAAGAGGCAGTTAACGGAATAGAAACCAGAGAAGAGGAACGCATAGAAGCTGATGCATAGAGAGATAAAAGTATCTCCAGGAATGAAACAATATTAAGAGAAATGTGTGACCAATCCAAAAGGAACAATATCCACATTATAGGGGTACCAGAAGAAGAAGAAGAGAGAAAAAGGGATAGAAAGTGTCTTTGAAGAAATAATTGCTGAAAACTTCCCCAAACTAGGGTAGGAAACGGCCTCTCAGACCACAGAGGTACACAGAACTCCCATGAAAAGGGATCCAAGGAGGGCAACACCAAGACACATAATAATTAAAATGGCAAAGATCAACGACAAGGACAGAGTATTAAAGGCAGCCAGAGAGAGAAAAAAGGTCACCTACAAAGGAAAACCCATCAGGCTATCATCAGACTTCTCAACAGAAACCTTACAGGCCAGAAGAGAATGGCATGATATATTTAATGCAATGAAACAGAAGGGCCTTGAACCAAGGATACTGTATCCAGCACGAATATCATTTAAATATGAAGGAGGGATTAAACAATTCCCAGACAAGCAAAAGTTGAGGGAATTTGCTTCCCACAAACCACCTCTACAGGGTATTTTAGAGGGACTGCTCTAGATGGGAGCATTCCTAAGGCTAAACAGATTTCAGCAGAGAAAATAAAATCACAGCAAAGAAAGTAGACCAACCAAACACTAACTAAAGACAAAACATAAAATCAACTACCAACATAAGCAGGCAAAGGAAACACAAAAGAGCACAGAATAAAACACCCAACATATAAAGAATGGAGGAGAAGGAATAAGAAGAGAGAGAAATAAAGAATCATCAGACAGTGTTTATAATAGCTCAATAAGCAAGTTAAGTTAGATAGTAAGATAGTCAAGAAGCTAGCCTTGAACCTTTGGTAACCATGAACCTAAAGCCTGCAATGGCAATAAGCACCTATCTTTCAATAATCACCCTAAATGTAAATGGGGTGAAAAGACACAGAGTAATAGAATGGATAAAAAAGCAAGACCCATCTATATGCTGCTTACAAGAGACTCACCTCAAACCCAAAGACATGCACAAACTAAAAGTCAAGGGATGGAAAAAGATATTTCATGCAAACAACAGGGAGAAAAAAGCAGGTGTGGCAGTACTAGTATCAGACAAAATAGACTTCAAAACAAAGAAAGTAACAAGAGATAAAGAAGGACATTACACAATGATAAAGGCATCAGTCCAACAAGAGGATATCACCATTATAAATATATATGCACCCAACACAGGAGCACCAGCATATATGAAACAAATACTAACAGAATTAAGGGAGGAAATAGAATGAAATGCATTCATTTTAGAAGACTTCGCACAACACTCACTCCAAAAGATAGATCCACCAGACAGAAAATAAGTAAGGACACAGAGGCATTGAAGAACACACTAGAACAGATGGACCTAATAGACATCTATAGAGCTCTACATCCAAAAGCAGCAGGATACACATTCTTCTCAAGTGCACATGGAACATTCTCCAGAATTGATCACATACTAGGCCACAAAAAAGAGCCTCAGTAAATTAAAAAAGATTGAAATTCTACCAACCAACTATTCAGACAACAAAGGTATAAAACTAGAAATAAATTGTACGAAGAAAGCAAAAAGGCCCACAAACACATGGAGACTTAACAACATGCTCCTAAATAATCAATGGATCAACGACCAAATTAAAATAGAGATCAAGCAATATATGGAAACAGATGACAACAACACAAAGCCCCAACTTCCGTGGGACACAGCAAAAGCAGTCTTAAGAGGAAAGAATATAGCAAATCAGGCATATTTAAAGAAGGAGGAACAATCCCAAATGAATAGTCTAATGTCACAATTATCAAAATTGGAAAAAAAAAACAAAGGAGACCTAAAGTCAGCAGAAGGAGGAACATAATAAAGATCAGAGAAGAAATAAACAAAATTGAGAAGAATAAAACAATAGAAAAAAATCAATGAAACCAAGAGCTGGTTCTTTGAGAAAATAAACAACATAGATAAGCCTCTAGCCAGACTTATTAAGAGGAAAAGAGAATCAACACACATCAACAGAATCAGAAACGAGAAAGGAAAAATCACGACGGACCCCACAGAAATACAAAGAATTATTAGAGAATACTATGAAAACCTATATGCTAACAAGCTGGAAAACCTAGGAGAAATGGAGAACTTTCTAAAAAATACAACCTTCCAAGACTGACCCAGAAAGAAACAGAAAATCTAAACAATTACCAGCAAACAAATTGAAGTGGTAATCAAAAAACTACCCAAGAACAAAACCCCAATGCCAGATGGATTCACCTCGAAATTTTATCAGACATACAGAGAAGATATAATACCCATTCTCCTGAAAGTTTTCCAAAAAATAGAAGAGGAGGGAATATTTCCAAACTCATTTTAGAATCTAACATCACCCTAATACCAAAACCAGGCAAAGACCCCACCAAAAAAGAAAATTACAGACCAATATCCCTGATGAACGTAGATGCAAAAATACTCAACAAAATATTAGCAAACCAAATTCAAAAATACATCAAAAGGATCATACACCATGACCAAGTGGGATTCATCCCAGGGATGCAAGGATAGTACAACATTCGAAAGTCCGTCAACATCATCCACCACACCAACAAAAAGAAACACATAAACCACATGATCATCTACATAGATGCTGAAAAAGCATTTGACAAATTTCAACATCCATTCATGATAAAAACTCTCAGCAAAATGGGAACAGAGGGCAAGTACCTCAACATAATAACGGCCATATATCATAAACCCATAGCCAACATTATATTGAACAGCAAGAAGCTGAAAGCATTTCCTCTGAGATTGGGAACTAGACAGGGATGCCCACTCTCCCCACTGTTATTTAACATAGTACTGGAGGTCCTAGCCACGGCAATCAGACAAAACAAAAAAATACAAGGAATCCAGATTGGTAATGGAGAAGTTAAACTGTCACTATTTGCAGATGACATGATACTGTACATAAAACACCCTAAAGACTCCACCCCAAAACTAGTAGAACTGATATCGGAATACAGCAAAGTTGCAGGATACAAAATCAACACAAAGAAATCTGTGGCTTTCCTATACACTAACAATGAACCAACAGAAAGAGAAATCACGAAAACCACTCCATTCACAATTGCATCAAAAAAAAAAAATACCTAGGAATAAACATAACCAAAGAAGTGAAAGACTTATACTCTGAAAACTACAAGTCACTCTTAAGAGAAATTAAAGGGGACACTAACAGATGGAAACTCATCCCATGCTCGTGGCTAGGAAGAATTAATATCGTCAAAATGGCCATCCTGCCCAAAGCAATATACAGATTTGATGCAATCCCTATGAAACTACCAGCAACATTCTTCAATGAACTGGAACAAATAATTCAAAAATTCATATGGAAACACCAAAGACCCCGAATAGCCAAAGCAATCCTGAGAAAGAAGAATAAAGTAGGGGGGATCTCACTCCCCAACTTCAAGCTCTACTATAAAGCCATAGTAATCAAGACAATTTGGTACTGGCACAAGAGCAGAGCCACAGACCAATGGAACAGACTAGAGAATTCAGACATTAACACAGACATATATGGCCAATTAATATTTGATAAAGGAGCCATGCACACACAATGGCGAAATGACAGTCTCTTCAACAGATGGTGCTGGCAAAACTGGACAGCTACATGTAGGAGAATGAAACTGGACCATTGTCTAACCCCATATACAAAAGTAAACTCAAAATGGATCAAAGACCTGAATGTAAGTCATGAAACCATTAAACTCTTGGAAGAAAACATAGTCAAAAACCTCTTAGACATAAACATGAGTGACCTCTTTGTGAACATATCTCCCCGGGCAAGGAAAACAACAGTAAAAATGAACAAGTGGGACTATATTAAGCTGAAAAGCTTCTGTACAGCAAAAAACACCATCAAAAGAACAAAAAGGAACCCTACAGTATGGGAGAATATATTTGAAAATGACACCTCCGATGAAGGCTTGACGTCCAGAATATATAAAGAGCTCACACGCCTCAACAAACAAAAAACAAATAACCCAATTAAAAAATGGGCAGAGGAACTGAACAGACGGTTCTCCAAAAAAGAAATACAGATGGCCAACAGACACATGAAAAGATGCTCCACATCGCTAATTATCAGAGAAATGCAAATTAAAACTACAATGAGGTATCACCTCACACCAGTAAGGATGGCTACCATCCAAAAGACAAACAACAACAAATGTTGGCGAGGCTGTGGAGAAAGGGGAACCCTCCTACACTGCTGGTGGGAATGTAAATTAGTTCAACCATTGTGGAAAGCAGTATGGAGGTACATCAAAATGCTCAGAACAGAGTTACCATTTGACCCAGGAATTGCACTCCTAGGAATTTACCCTAAGAATGCAGCAATCAAGTTTGAGAAAGACCAATGCACCCCTATGTTTATCGCAGCACTATTTACAATAGCCAAGAATTAGAAGCAACCTAAATGTCCATCGATAGATGAATGGATAAAGAAGCTGTGGTACATATACACAATGGAATACTACTCAGCCATAAGAAAAGGGCAAATCCTACCATTTGCAGCAACATGGATGGAGCTGGAGGGTATTATGCTCAGTGAAATGAGCCAAGCGGAGAAAGAGAAATACCAAATGATTTCACTCATCTGTGAAATATAACTACTAAGGAGAAACTGAAGGAACAAAACAGCAGCAGAATCACAGAACTCAAGAATGGACTAACAGGTACCAAAGGGAAAGGGACTGGGAAGGATGGGTGGGTAGGGAGGGATAAGCGGTGGGGAAGAAGAAGGGGGATATTAAGATTAGCATGCATGGGGGGGTGGGAGAAAGGGGAGGGCTGTACAACACAGAGAAGGCAAGTAGTGATTCTACAACATTTTGCTATGCTGATGGACAGTGACTGTAAAGGGGTTTATAGGGGGGAACTGGTATAGGGGAGAGTCTAGTAAACATAATATTCGTCATGTAAGTGTAGATTAATGATACCAAAAAAAAAAAAAGGCAGTTCCTGTGTGGTGACCTCCAAGGAGTCCTACATAAGGGTATAAAGGGCATATAAAAGTGTAAGCAAAGTGCCTGTTTGTGTTTATACAGAGGATCAAAGCCTAATTTGGCTACCCCGAAATTCAACTAAGATACAATATGAAAAAGAATTTCCAACATCAGCACTCTCTGGATGACTAATGCCAGAAGATGATCATCAAAAAACCCCAACAAAGTTCCACGCACTGCTACAGCTGTAGATGCACTCATCCCACCAGTTCCTGGACTTGCCATGGGAATGAGGAAGGAGATATCTAAGCTGGCCTGTGCATACAGTAAAACAACAAATTTGACTGGATTTATACTGTTGGAACTCAACCAAGAATTAGGAGAAGTGCAAATTGTAGCGCTCCAAAATCTTACAACTACAGACTATTTACTGTTAAAAGAACATAAGGGATGTGAACATTCCCCAGGAATGGGTTGTTTTAATTTGTCTGATTTCTCTCAGACTGTTCAAGTTCAGTTGGACAACATCCACCATATCATAGATAAGTTTTCACAAATGCCTAAGGTGCCTAACTGGTTTTCTTGGTTTCACTGGAGATGGCTGGTAATTACAGGTATGCTTTGGTTATGTAACTATACTCCTATTATGTTAATGTGTGTGCGCAATTTAAGTAGTAGCTTAAAACCTGTACATGCTGAAGTTACTCTACAAGAAGATATGTCAAAGAAATAATCAATCTTCCCATGTTTTCTTCCGCCTGCTACTTCTATAGCTTTTCTTCTTCCTTCCTAATTACAACCCTTAAATAGAATTCATGCCTCATATCAAATTTACCGAGTATCATAATTCTTCCAAGTGGTAAAGACACCTCAAGACAAATGCTGGGCATAGAAGCTACAGGGCATAAATATGCAAAGAAAAAAAATGCTAACCTTTTCAAACAATAAGGCTTCTCTCTCACTTACCAACTTTACATTTCCCTGTATGGCCCCAGAAGATGACTGGTTAGCCAGAGACGGGTAAGATTCCTCAAGGGAGGAACAACCTAAGACAGGCACAGTCGCAGGGGGGCCATCAGGTGAGAAATTGGGGATCAAGAGGTGAGGCTTAGAAACTCACCCCCCCTGTTCTGAGAGAAATCTTCTGCATACGTGGATGTTTTATTTTCCTTGTCTAGCTTGGATTAACACATAGTCTACAGGCACACACCTGATCATCTACGTTTGCTCTCTTACAACACTAAACTATGTTTTCTACCTTTATCTTGTATCTACCTACCACTTCAGCATTTCATCAAAAATAATAATAATAAAGAGAGACATGTGGTATCCACATATAAATCAAGTATAAAAATCAAATGAGTATTCATATTTGAACTGACTGTTTATAGTTCATAATGCATAAGCAAAACTGAAAGCTTCTGTGATGACTGCCCTTGTAATGTTCACCATGTAACTTATTCACTATGTAAGAATTTGTTCTCCATGTAAGAACTTGTTCGTTATGCTTCAGAAGATTGGAGACTGACGAAAATTAGGCTTGGGGTGGATTAATGATTGTGCATTGAGCATTGACTCCCCTATACAGAATTTTATTGTTGTTAACAACAATTTGATCAATAAATATGAGAGATGCTCTCACAAAAAAAAAAAAAATACAACAAAAAGATCATACACCATGACCAAGTGGGATTCATCCCAGGGATGCAAGGATGGTACAACATTCGAAAATCCATCAACATCATCCACCACATCAACAAAAAGAAGGACAGAAACCACATGATCATCTCCATAGATGCTGAAAAAGCATTCAAAAAAATTCAACATCCCTTCATGATAAAAACTCTCAACAAAATGGGCATAGAGGGCAAGTACCTCAACATAATAAAGGCCGTATATGATAAACCCACAGCTAACATTACACTGAACAGAGAGAGCCTGAAAGCTTTTCCTCTGAGATCGGGAACAAGACAGGGATGCCCACTCTCCCCACTGTTACTCAACATAGTACTAGAGGTCCTAGCCATGGCAATTAGACAAAACAAAGAAATACAAGGAATCCTGATTGGTAAAGAAGAAGTCAAACTGTCACTATTTGCAGATGACATGATATTGTACATAAAAAACCCTAAAAACTCCACTCCAAAACTACTAGAACTAATATCAGAATTCAGCAACGTTGCAGGATACAAAATTAACACACAGAAATCTGTGGCTTTCCTATACACTAACAATGAACTAATAGAAAGAGAAATCAGGAAAACAGTTCCATTCACAATAGCATCAAAAAGAATAAAATACCTAGGAATAAACCTAACCAAGGAAGTGAAAGACCTATACCCTGAAAACTACAAGACACTCTTAAGAGAAATTAAAGAGGACACTAAAAAACGGAAACTTGTCCCATGCTCCTTCTTAGGAAGAATTAATATCGTCAAAATGGCCATCCTGTGCAAAGCAGTATACAGATTCGATGTAATCCCTATCAAATTACCAAGAGCATTCTTCGATGAACTGTAACAAATAGTTCAAAAATTCATATGGAAACACCAAAGACCCTGAATAGCCAAAGCAATCCTGAGAAGGGAGAATAAAGCGGGGGGGATCCCACTCCCCAACTTCAAGCTCTACTATAAAGCCACAGTAATCAAGACAATTTGGTACTGGCACAAGAACAGAGCCACAGACCAGTGGAACAGAATAGAGACTCCAGATATTAACCGAAACATACATGGTCAATTAATATATGATAAAGGAGCTATGGACATACAATGGGGAAATGGCAGCCTCTTCAACAACTGGTATTGGCAAAACTGGACAGCTACATGTAAGAGAATGAAACTGGATCAGTCTAACTCCATACACAAAAGTAAATTCGAAATGGATCAAAGACCTGAGTGTAAGTCATGAAACCATAAAACTCTTAGAAAAAAACATAGGCAAAAATCTCATGGACATAAACATGAGTGACTTCTTCATGAACATATCTCCCCGGGTAAGGAAAACAAAAGCAAAAATGAACAAGTGGGACTGTATCAAGCTAAAAAGCTTCTGTACAGCAAAGGACACCATCAATAGAACAAAAAGGTATCCTACAGTATGGGAGAATATATTTATAAATGACAGGTCTGATAAAGGGTTTACATCCAAAATATATAAAGAGCTCACACACCTCATCAAACAAAAAGCAAATAATCCAATTAAAAAATGGGCAGAGGAGCTGAAAAGACAGTTCTCTAAAGAAGAAATTCAGATGGCCAACAGACACATGAAAAGATGCTCCACATCACTTGTCATCAGAGAAATGCTAATTAAAACCACAATGAGATATCACCTCGCACCAGTAAGGATCGCCATCATTGAACAGACAAACAACAACAAATGTTGGTGAGGTTGTGGAAAAAGGGGAACCAACACTGCTGGTGGGAATGTAAATTAGTTCAACCATTGTGGAAAGCAGTATGGAGGTTCCTCAGAATGCTCAAAATAGAAATACCATTTGACCCAGGAATTCCACTTCTAGGAATTTACCCCAAGAAAGCAGCACTCCAGATTGAAAAAGACTGATGCGCCCGTATATTTATCGCAGCACTATTTACAATAGCCAAGATATGGAAGCAACCTAAATGTCCATCAGTAGAAGAATGGATAAAGAAGATGTGGTACATATACACAATGGAATATTACTCAGCCATAAGAAAAAAACAGATCCTACCATTTGCAACAACATGGATGGAGCTAGAGGATATTATGCTCAGTGAAATAAAGCCAGGCGGAGAAGGACAAGTACCAAATGATTTCACTCATACGTGGAATATAAGAACAAAGGAAAACTGAAGGAATAAAACAGCAGAATAACAGAACCCAAGTATGGACTAATAGATATCAAAGGGAAAGGGACTGGGGAGGATGGGTGGGAAGGGAGGAACAAGGGCGGAGAAGAAAGGGGTCTTTACGATTAGCATGTATAGTGTGTGGGGGATACGGGGAGGGCTGTACAACACAGAGAAGACAAGCAGTGATTTTACAGCATCTTACTATGCTGATGGACAATGACTGTGAAGGGGTATGTGGGGGGGACTTGCTGAAGGGGACTAGGGGGGAGCCTAGTAAACATAATGTTCTTCATGTAATTGTAGATTAATGATACCAAGAAAAAAAAAACTAACTTTTTAGGTATGATAACTCCAATTTTTAAATTTAATGCCTCCAAAAATGTTGAGCTATGCATAGTTTCTGAGCCAACGAGCATATAAAATAGCATGGTTAAGACTGAATCATTGAACGGTCCTCCAATTCAACTGTCATATCTTTGACTTCAGTTTAAACTAAACACATATAACTTCCCTTTTCTAAGCCCCATAGCCATTGTTTCTTTACTTAAACTATCTTTAGGAGCTCAACCTCTAACACAGTATCAACACAAATTAGTAAGAATTCTTCCTTGACCCTTAAAATACCCACAATTTCTACTACACTTCATCTTTATTCAAACTGTAAATGTTTTAAATACTGTAAGAATTCTGAAAATGCTTTATAAATAGGTTCTCTTAAGGAATACAGAATGAAGTTTATGGGATCTTGAAGGATAGAAAAAATAAAGAGTACTAAAAGATGGAAAAGAGAAGAAAAAAAAGCTGTCTTCCTATAAATCAGCACAAAGCACTGGCTTGTTTACAGACACATCCCGGGGATGTATGAGGACTTCTTAGTTAGACCTCCTTAGAGGCTTATCGAAGTCTTCAGGGCCCTCAGTAGGAGAGCTCCCTGCGATGTAGACCTGATACCTTTCAGACCTGTGAACTGACTCATCCCCTTAGAATCCTAGGCCATCAGTACTGGGAGGGCGGCTGGAACTCATCTAGCATGACTGCCCTCCCATTTGCTATTGATCTACACCATGATCACTACACAAAAGGATTACAAGTGCAGTAAAAAAAAAAAAAGTGTACAACAAAATATTAAATATGAAAAGTAATAAAGTGCTAAGATTAGGGAAAATAGAAGAACAGAAGGTCAAAACCAGGAAGAAAAATAACATCAAGATATCAAGCCAAGGGTCCTGCAGAATTCCTTAAATACAGCTTTGAATTTGACTTGAGCTTCCTGGCAGCTGAAGTGGAGAGGAAAACATGTTGGGTTCCTGGTCCCTGTCTCTCTCATGGAAGCACAAGAGACTCACTTTATGGAGCAGGACACTCAGTCCTAGGGACGTAAAGGGGCTCTGGTTGTGCCAGAGCTAAGACAAAAACACCATTCTCCTAATTCCCAGAGTAGTGTGAGCCCTTGCATCACTCAACTTCAAATACATACGCACGAGGACTTCAATCACGGAAGTCTCTTGTGAATTCTTTGCTTGTTCTTTAAATTTAAGTATCAGACAAAAGCTTACAATCAACAAACTCTGAACGCTTCTGCTGCTCTACAGCCAAGGGTTGGCCCAGCTCTGAGCTTCCCTGTGAGAACTCTGTCTGCTTTTCTCCCTTTCTCTCAATCAGGGGCTCTGCCAGAGCACCTAACAGGGAGGTGAGACACAATAATGGTAAAAGGGCTTAGCAAATTCTCTGCTTCCTCTTTTATTCCATTGATAGGAAGGCCTTCAGGCAATTTCACTAAAGTAGTTCTCCGTGTTCTCAGACTAGGGCCTTTGCTTACAGCCTATTAGCTACTTGAAAGATTTTAGGACAGTCAGAAGTAAAGTAAACTGACAGTCATGATTTCCAAAGTCTTGTCTTTACTAAGTGTTTTATCATCAAAATGGAATAGGAAGCTGCTGTTATACCTCCACCCACCTAGTGGTTAATTCCCAGCATCATTTTTAAACTCAATTTTGAGTTCTTTCTGTCACCCACTAGCCACATGTAATGATGGCCATTCTTACTGTCAAATAGCTGCTCTCACAGTGGAATCCCCCACTTTCAGGACCATCGTCCTTGGTATCAACAAGCAAGGCAAAACAGCTTAGAGAGGAGGCCCCTGACGTCCCCCACTAGGCCACACACCACCAGGGGAGGGGAATGAGGCTCTAGCTTCTAGCCCTGAGGTTTCCTAGAAGTATTAACACAGCTTGCATTCAGGCTTAAGCATTGATATTGTGGGAAAAGCTATTCGATGTCCTGGACTATTAGAAAAATCTATCTTTAAAATGTTCTGTTCTCCAGTTCACTGAAAAATGACTACAGAGCCTTCCCCTGCTTTTTTTAGATGTGATAAGGGATAAGGAGTGAGCATGCAAAAGAAGAGGGAGGGACTATCTGGCACGAGGAGGAGACACTATTTCTATCCCCTGGACGTGAAAAGCCTGGGTGAAGGGCCCCTTCATCCTCTGGGAGGATCTCTTGGGCTCCCCCTGGGGGCGGAAAGCAGATGCACGCTAGAGCATCAGCAGAAGGAAGAGGCGCACGGGGCTCCCCCTTGTGGCCAGCTGTGGTGAGGCTCACCCGCCGCCGCTCCCCTAGGAGGCTCTTCGGAGTTCCTAAAAGATAAAGGGAGGTTCTCAAGTTTTCAAATTTCGGGTCCCTGCTACACCGATCCATAGCTGAGGCTTGAGGTAGCGACGGTGAACCGATTTCCTATAAAACAAACCAAGGATATATAACAAACCATACAAATCCATTTCTTCTCTAGTAAGAAGCCTTAGAAGTAGGGTCTGCGGCACAAGCCCTCTCCTGCTGCTGACCAATCACATCCCAGAGTTCCCTATGAATATTCCAACGCAACTTGTCAATATTTGAGGATTAAAGGACCATCCTGAAAACTCCATGATGAAATCCGTTTAATGGCCATAAGTCTCATGTCAAAATGTGCCTATAGGACAGTAGGGGGAACGCTAGGAGGGCAACGCTTGGTAAGGTAAATATCTTCAAAGTGATTGGTGAGTGAGTATTTATCAGATCTCCCAAGGGGGAGAGGACTTGCCACGCATAAAAGCTGTGGAAGAAATCACAACAGGAACACTTTATAGGGCAGTATTTTTAAATGTTATATTTCTATATGTACAAAAAAGATACACAGATACACCAAACTTAAAGGAAAAACAGAAGAGAACCCAAAAAATGCTTTAAAAAACAGGCAAATATCCTTTATATATAGGAACTTCTTTAAAAGGAACTTTTACAAATCAACAAGGAAAAGCAGTTAAGTCCTTGACATACGGGTGGATAACAGGCCATTTTCATAAACATAGAGAGATGGTATACTTCGAGGAAAATCTTCTGTTGCACAGCAACCAAAGGAATATGTATTAAAATCAACAATGAGAAACTATGTTTCTCTCCAAAACAGGCAAATAACTTTTTAAATGAAATCTCCCAACACTGAGATAGTGCAAAGAGCATTTTCATGTACTGCTGGTGGAAGGCAAACAGCCCAAGTCTTTGGGGAAACAATTTAGCAACATACAGCTGAGGCCTCCAAAGTGTTCATCCCCTCTGGTCTGGTAGTTCCATTCCTGGAAGTCTAGCTTATGGACATACTCTAAAATAAAGAAAGTGCTTTTTTAATGCGAAGAAGCTGTTATTCTCTGCCGCACCATTCACAGTGGTGAATGACTGGGAATAATCTAAACACCCCTAATGAGTGTGCTGGATAAATAACTATGGTTTATACACATGGCAAGTTATGTAGAATGATTTTTTCTGTATTTTTAAAAAATTACAAATATAATACAGAAATACACTCTCGTTATCTTAAAAAATTCAAACACAGAAAGCAGCATAAAAGGCAAAGACCCTCCCATCCCATCCCTGCCCTTACCACTTTCCTTTCCTTTCCCAAATCTAATTCCTTTCCCAGGAGGATCCACTATTTGAAGTTTGATGTGGATCCTCTCTAGACGTTTTTCTAGGCATTTATTTACATGTATATGTGCATATACATAGTCTTGTTTTCTTCTATAAAAATGGGCTCACACCATCTGTAAGACTGTGTAATTCACTTAAATATTTCTAGGTCAGTACACATAGGTCTATCTCATTCATTTTTAACTGCTCTCTGGAATCCCACAGGATGAATATAATTTAACCATTCCCTGTCTGATGTACAGTAAGGTTTATAACTTGTCACCATCACAATAATGTTGCTCTAATAAACACCCTTATATGTATACACATATATATATGTGTGTATATATATAAGCATTTATAGAGTTTATGAAAATACAGGGAAAATCCTTACATCACAATGGTAACCAAGTTCTACATACAGTATAATTTCAACTATACAAAAATATATTTTGTATAAAAGGACAGAAAACAAACAAAAAGTCTAAAATAACAACAGTAGTTATTTCTGAGTAGTGGGATTATAGATGTTTTTCTGTCAGTTACTAAATTTTTCTGTATTTTCCAAATCCTCTCTAGTGAAAAAGTATTACATTATAATGGGAGAAGAGTAAAATTAATTTCTAAATAATAATCATTCTTATTCTGTTACTTACATGATGGTAGATGGTAGAGCTGAAGGTTATTGAAAGAAACAGAGTATTGGTTTATTTAGAAAGCAGCTGTCAGAATTGAACAACAAATGAAGTTACCAAACTAGCAACAGCATTTAGACCACTCAACTAGCCGACATGAATAGAGAATAATCAGCTCCCTAATGTGAAAGAATGGTGGTTTCAACTAAATATGGCGCGTAGGTAGACAGTTAACGTAGGTAGCAAATCCAAAGGAACTGGCAACATATGTCCAAAAACTTGTATACAAATGTTCACACCAGCATTATTGGTAATAGTCAAAAAGTGGGAACCCATGTGTCCATCCACCAATGAATGGATAAACAAAATTGGTATATCTATTCAATGGAATACTATTCAGCCATGAAAAGGAATAAAAGATGACCCTTGAAAACACTACGCTAAGTAAAAGAAGCTCATGAAAGGCTAGCATTTTTGATTCCATAACATTGTATGATTCCACTTACAAGAACAGGTAAATCCATAGACAAAAAAAAGTAAATTAGTGGTTGCCCATGGCTGCAGGATTGGGAAGAAATGGGAGTGACTGTTAAGGGTTTCTTTTTAGGATGATGAAATGTTCTGAAATAAGATAGTGATGGTTACACAATTCTATGAACATATTTAAAACCAGTGAATTGGACCCTTTAAAAGGGTAAATTTTATAGTATCTGAATTATATCCCAATAAAGCTGGTATAGAAAATAGCAAGTAACAATGAATTTAGTTGATAAAAATGTAGTTGATAAAAAATTAATTTAGCGTACATATACACAATGGAATATTATTCAGCCATAAGAAGAAAACAAATCCTACCATTTGCAACAACATGGATGGAGCTAGAGGGTATTATGCTCAGTGAAATAAGCCAGGTGGAGAAAGACAAGTACCAAATGATTTCACTCATATGTGGAGTATAAGAACAAAGGATAAACTGAAGGAGCAAAACAGCAGCAGACTCACAGAACCCAAGAATGGACTAACAGTTACCAAAGGGAAAGGGAATGGGGAGGATGGGTGGGAAGGGAGGGATAAGGAGTGGAGGGGGAGAAAGGGGGCATTACGATTAGCATGCATAATGTGGGGGGGGCACGGGGAGGGCTGTACAGCACGGAGAGGACAGGTAGTGATTCTACAACATCTTACTACGCTGATGGACAGTGACTGCAGTGGGGTATGTGGGGGGAACTTGGTGATGGGGGGAGTCTAGTAAACATAATGTTCCTCATGTAATTGTAGATTCATGATACCAAAATAAAATTTTGAGAAAGACCCCAGAGGACTCCCTTACCCCTTCCACCATGTAAGGAAGAAGGTACAGGCTGTGAACTGGGAAGAGGACTCTCGCCAGAACGTGACCATGCCTACACCCTGATCTTGGACTTCCAGGCCTCTAGAACTGAGAAATAAATTTTTGTTATATATAAAAATAAAATTAATTTAGCTTGTAAATAGTCTGCTCTACTACTGAAAATTATTTTCTGTCAACAATTAGCCAGATATAAACTTTTTTTCATTCATATCCTGATGACATCAAAGGAGAAACAATTAAACAATATATAAGTAATTTTATTATTGAAAGTAATAAAACTTATGAAAGAAAAATAGCAAAACTTAACCAAGGCAGTATAATCTAATTGGGCAAAAATGTATTCATTTTGGGAAGGAGAAAGGACAGATTAAAAATTAAGATTATAGGGAAAATTTTGAATCTTGAAGATATTTAACTACAGAATCTCCTGGGTGATAAAATGAACCATTTATGCAAATTTGATTTCTTGCAAACTGCTACACATAAGGGGCATGTAATCAAATTTGGTGATGTGTGAAACTTTGCATGGAAATGAAAAGTCAAGTGCCACAGGTGAATTTAGTGAATGCCAAGAATTATAAAGGGTCCTGTGGCCTCTGGAAGCTGAAGGCCTTGGTTACTGAAGGCACACATTCTCACTCCCTCAGTGTTTTTCCAGAGTTATCTTCCCAACTCTGAGTTTAAAGACATCACATTGGTAGGTTAGCACCAGCCTTCAGTGGGAGTCTTTGCACCATGAAATCAGTGAATGCTACATATCAGGGCTTTTCCCCCCCTTTTACTCAGTCTGTTGTCAAACATTTATCACCACACCATTGGTTATATTCCTGATATCTCTGGTTAAACAGCAGTCACAAAGGTTAAACACTGAGTCTCAGTTCTTGTTCTTATGACTGATGGATGCATTCTGTGGCCCTGTTCAGTGGTTTTGCCTCCCCCACTTAGCCGTGACTTCAACAAAAACAGATATTCCTGCTTGCTGTTGCCAAGCTGCATGTGTGAAGAAGGGCGTGGTCTGTAAGGAGCCAAGCTCTTAGGCAGTAGGACCTTCCTGAAGGTCTGGAACAGCCCCCAGGTTTCCTTCCTCAGTGTATTTCCACATGAATAGCCAATCAGCACCTCACACTGGACAAAATGGATCCTCCCTCCACCTCTCTGAAAAGCATCACATTTCCTGAGCAGAAACTTGGAAACCATCCTCAACAATGCTAACCTCTTGGCAGACCCTGCTCATTTCACTCCCTGTTAATCTTTCCAATCAAATCCCCTCTCCAATTCACTTTGATGTGGTCCCCCAAATCCCCCACCATCCCCCATATTGCCCCCTCTCATCCAACCTTTATACAGTAGGTTGCTGGGCTGAACATTTGAAAAAGCAAGAGGGAGCACGCCATTCCCTGCTTAATAATTCCTCGTTACTCTCCATCAAGTTTGGTACAAAGCGCAAATTTCCTTGGCACAGTGGAAAAGGCCCTTTAGCACCAGACTCTGGTCCACCTCTACATTTCTCTGTTACCAATAACTCCCTGGTCACTAACCTCTCTCTGCTTACTGTTTGCTGGACACACCAGTCTTTCTGCTCTGTGCCTCTGCTTCATCCTGGAGAAGTCAACAGAGGCCTTAGTCTGCACCCAGCAAACCACCAGGTCTCTCTCTTAGCTATGTCTGCAGCATAGTACTTCGTACACCATAGTTTTAAATGGGTGTAACAGTCTGTCTCTCCCTACTTGGGGCGTTGAGCTCTGTGAATGTCTTTGCATTCTGCAGTCCTAGGACCAGAGTCAAGCTTCTTGTATTCTTAGAGCTTGGCTTACTTTTTGTATCCCTAGGTATGTAGTACCTAGCTCAGGGCCTGCAGAGAGAGAGGCTACTCCCATCTGTAAAGTAGGCACAGTACCATTTACCTGAGCTGGTTATTGGGAAGATTAAATGAGATGGTGCATGCAAACACGTGCAGCATAGTGCATGGCACAAAAAGATGGGTTCTCTTTCCCTGGAAGAGCCCCAACAAAAGAACCAACACATTATACATTTATGCAGCAATCTGCAATTTACAGAGTTCATCCATCATTCAAATATACAGAAGGAGAGCGACAGATCAAAATATGTTTCCAATTTTCTTTGAATTCAGAGGGTTTTGTTTCAATTCAAAATTCCTTTCCCTGGCCCAGCATTTATCTGTAAGAAGGTTAACCAGGCATGATGGAATCAGTTCGGCTAATCTTTAAAATAAAGACCTTAAAAATGCTCTATGTATAAGAGCTTTCAAATTTCCTTCCCCAGATGCTACCTTATTAGATGTCATGTTAAACAAGATGTTAAAAGCAGGGCTGTTCTGGGTGAAGCAGGATCTGAACCACCCACCAGATCTCCCCTTGCTGGGCCATTCCTTTGCAGAACCTAGAGGCTCAGAAAATACACCTTTCAAAACACTCCTTCACTCTATAAATGTGGAAAACCAAGCAGAGAGAGGTCTAGAAGCTTGCCCAAGGTTCTGGAATCCAGTAAAGCCAGCCGAGGATCTCATACTCTTTCCACCACATCATACTGCCTCCAGAGTCAAGACCACAGTCTGTGGTCTCAGGACCAAGGGTTGACTACACATGACTGTTTATCGTCTATAAATGTTGCAACTGTACAAATCCAAGGTAGCTGGAAGTATAAATAATACAATCTGTTTCCACTTGACAAAGGTCAAATGGAAGAGTATTAATATCAGCTTTCCCTTAAGGAGATAAGAACAGCATTGTCTGGCTGCCCACAGAGTAACAACCCAACCATAAAAAGAATATGTCAGTTTCTGGAACAAAGATGAAGGAAGTCAAAGACCCACCTCCCAGATTATTCTAGAGGTAAGAGTTAACTAGCCCAATTACTGCCAGGTTAATGCAGGATCTGCTAGCAGAGATTGCTCCATGCTCACCCATAGCTACTTTCCCCTTCTTTCTTAATTATAGTACCCTGATTTTATTTAGGGTGTCCCAAGAAGAAAGAGTAATTTCCCCAGGCTCTCCTGCAGATAGTTATGACCATACAATTAAGTCCTGGCCAATGATAGTTAAGTAGTCATTGAGTAGGACTTCTGGCAAAACCCTCTAAAGGGGCATGGCCTTTGGCCATTTTCTTCTTTTCTGTTCTCCTTTCTGCAACCTGAAACTTAGATGTGATGGCTGCAGCTCCAACAGCTGTCTTCTCACTGTGAGGATGAATAGCCTTGCACTAAAGATGACAGAGCAGAAAGAAAATTACTCAGTTCCTGGTGACTTCATGAAGAAGCCATCAAAATTGCCCTGAACTGTCCTACCTCTACCTTTTTTATGTGAGAGAATAAACCCTTATAAGATAAATTTACAGTAGTTAGGTCTCTTTTCCTAGCAGCCAAACCTTGGCCCCATTGGCAGAAGCTAAGGAAGCCATACAGACATACTTAGCAGATCTCTGTATGTGGTTAACAGATGTGGTGACTCCAGGAAAGGAAGAAATTCACCACATATCCTTCCCAACTCCTTGCCAGATTTTCAAGAATAATTCCAGAGCCAGTTAGCAGAGAGTAAACATTCCCAAGTTAAAATTAGATGATTAGTAGCCAAACTTATCAAAATTTGGCAGAAAGAATAAGTCCGTGAAAGCAGTGGGTGTCTGGGGGAGCAGATTGTGGACGCTGCATCACTTCTTCCATTATATCTGACCAGGAGAGGGGCCTCTTTTTGTATCTCTTCAAGAGAGCTGAATTCCTGACACAGGGCTGGCTTCAGATCAGCACACTGTCTCCCACATCTCAATGGTACCAGCCACTGCTTGGTCAAATGTGGGGCCTAATCAAAGGACAGAGGCTCTCAGTGGAGAAGTCTGAGGGAACTCCACATTCCTGCTCCACCTAAAATGCAACCGAAACTGTGTCACCCTAATTAACAGGCTGACACCCATACCCAGGCTCCTCAGCTGTCTCTGAGGGGCATCCCGGTGGTGCCAGGAATCCCCTTACCACAGCACCATGATAAAACAAGGTCCTTTAAAAGGGGTTCTCCAGTTTTCTTACTTCATCAGCTACTTCCGTGCTGTACAATCTTAGGCGGGGCAATTAATCTCTCTACGCCTCAGTGTCCCCATCTGAAAAATGGATACGATCATAGCACTCACCCTAAAGGGCAGTAGTGAGGCTCACATGAGTTCACATTTATAAAGTAGTGACGATAGTGTTTGGCACAACGTAAGTCCTCAATACATGTCAGCTATTAATATCACTGAGTTATTTTTACTTCTTTTCAAAGAAAACTACTTTTAAATTTCTCCATCATTTTTTTCCCATTATCAACAGGTGTCACCTTGTCTTTCTTCTCCACATTTTCCAAGAGCTGACACTCTTGCTCTGCGTAAAGGACAACCCCCTTCTGTGCATTACCTTCTTCACACCCCATTATTTTTTTTACCTGAAACCTTAGATAGGTCCCTTAGATATATACAGGCACTACCAGTTTTCAGCCCGTCCAATGTTCCTATCTCAAGCCACACAGTCATAACTACACCACAACCATACCTCTTGAGACTGCTAGTTGAAATGGAAGAGTGTCTATCAGTTAAGCCAGGTGATAGACCTACTATGATTCTATGCCATTTATCCTCCTAAGGCACACATAGTATTAAAACAAAACAATTTCACCAATCGTTTAGCTTTAAAAATGGACTGAAATTTGGGAAAGACATCCAAATAGAGTGTAAGTTGTTTTAAACATTGGATATACCTGATAGAATAGCTCCAATAACATCTTCCGGCAAGCTCGCTTATAAGGCTCATGGGGCTACTGCTTCCTCCCGGGTAAGTGCCATCCAGGTACTCACAAGCGACGACTGATTCATAGATCAGGTGACATTGGCTGTTCTCCAGGCCAGGAATTTGGCCAAAAGGGTGCTTTGTGTAGTACCATTCAGGCTTGTTTCTCACGTTAATGTTGATAACTTCATGTCTTAGAAAGCAGAGGGAAAATAAGGCAGAACAAAAACGAGAGGCTTACCCAGGCAGAAGCAATCGATTTATAAAATTTGAATTTGCAGTAAGTTTTTTAACATCTAGGTCTTTTACAAAGAAAAATGCACAGCCATATCATTGTCTTCCTTCCTACAGTTGTGTGTGTTGAATGTTGCCTATGCCTTGTCTCCTGTGCTCCTTGTGATTCCTGTCTCTGGGAGGTTGAATCTCCTGCCCCAAATCACCACTAGGAAGTAGCAGAGCCAAGAATGGGAGCCCAGTAGGTCTGACTCAGAGCTCACATGCTTTTAGAACTCAAAAGTACAACTTTGAGGTGAGGCTTAGAACCTCACCCCCCCCTGTTTTGAGAGAAATCTTCTGCATCCGTGGATGTTTTGTTGCCCTTGACTAGCTTGGATTAATACTTAGTCTATAGGCACACACTTGATCATCTACATTTGCCCTCTTACAGCACTAAACTATGTTTTCTACCTTTATCTTGCATCTACCTACCACTTCAGCAGTTTATTAAAAATAAAAATAATAATAATAATAAGGGAAAAATGGGGATTCACATATAAATCAAGTATAAAAACCAAACGAATAATCATAATTGACCTGATTGTGTATAGTTCACGATGCGTGATCAAAACCGAAAGTTTCTGTGATGACTGCCCTTGCATTGTTCACCATGTAAGAACTTATTCACTATGTAAGAACTTGTTCACCATGTAAAAACTTGTTCACTATGCTTCAGAAGATTGGAGACTGTTGAGAATTAGGCTTGGGGTTGATTAATGATTGTTCATTGAGTCCCCTATACAGAATTTTATTGTTGTTAACAACCATTTGATCAATAAATATGAGGGATGCCCTCTCAAAAAAAAAAAAAAAGTACAACTCTGACTTTAACAGTTCACCGCAGCATATGGTTAAGTGTTAGCAGTTATGGGCATGAATTCTGGCATCAAACCGCCTGGGGTCTGGACAGTCTAGCTTGTGATCTTGGCTGAATTCCTTAACCTCCCTGTGCTCAGTGCCCTTAACTGTAAACTGGGGGTAATAGTTATATCCACCTCTTGGCATGTTGTGAAGATCAAATAAGTGAGTACTTATAAAGTGCTTAGGACAGTGCCCAGTATATAAGCATGCAGTAACTGTTTAATTCTTCTTCTTAATTATTATTAGAGGTTCAAGCCTACAAAGTTTATTGAGGTGCTCACATATGTTTAAAAAAGGTTAAAGGAAATAAGTGTGTGTATCCTTTGCTCAGGTAATTGTCTTAAATTCTAAAGTGGTTCTCAACCAAGAGTGATCTTGTCCCATTCCCCAGGGACACACAGCAATGTCTGGAGATATAATGTTTTTGGTTGTGATAACTGGAGGAAGAGGGGATTCAACTACCTCCTAAGGGTAGACACCAGGGATACCGCTAAATATCCAGTAACACTCAGAAAACCTCCCCACACCCCCAACACATAATAAAGAATTGTCTGGCCCAAATGCCAATAGTGAAAGCATTGAAAAACTCTGCCCTAAAGAAATATTTACAATAATTTCTAAGCTGCCAATTTCTCATTCTGGGTAAAACATCAAGCGATTGTTACTTCAAATAGAGAACATTAGGGTCAACTAGAATTGAGCCAGAGGGAAGAATCAGGGCATACATGCTATACACATCACACAACAGAATTACATAATTTTATGTAAAATGTCTCTGTATTTCTCTGACATGAATCTGAAACTCTGAAGTTATCTCCTGATGATGGACTCGCCGAGACAAGAGCCGAAAGTCTGGAGTAACACGTTCTCAACCCACTGGCTTTGAGGCCAGCGGCATTACACAGTCCGCATTCCAGGGAAGTTGCTCTACCTTCCAAATCCAGAACTCCCTGCAGGAGCTGGTCTTGCAAAATTCCTTCTGGAAGGACATATACCCATTTCTATGTCAGAACCTTCAAGGCACCTCTTGATAGTGAGGTAGGGCAGAGACATGGAACAAGCATCATGATTAATTTTCCTGCCTATGATGAAAATGCTCAGATATAAGTAGCACAGTAAGAACAGCAGGGACTCCATCTTAAGGCCAAGATTCCATTTCATTTTAAAAACCAGGGAGGTAGGAGGTAAGATTCCTAACATATTTTCTGGTAATCTGCCAATAACCTACCCTATCTTAAGGCAGGGCAAGCAGTCCTAAATGATATCTTCCCACTGCTTGAGGGGAACACTATCTTGGAGAACATGATCGAGAAATTCCTTGTGTTAAGTTAAGCTGACAGAATATCTAGAGGACAGACTGGATGTCTGACCAGACAGACATCATGAGGCAACATGTAACGCCTAACCACACCCCTGCTCCAGCCCTTTGCCCCATTTTTGAAAACCTTAAAAGACAGAATCCAAAGCCTTAGCCGCACCTCCTCTCCGAGGTTGGTTTTACATAATCCCCTTTCTTCAAGTGTGTACTTTGCCCTAAATAAAGACTTCTTGCTGCTCAACTTGCTGCATTTTGTTTCTGTGGTCTTCCAGTGGTA
Source organism: Manis pentadactyla (assembly GCF_030020395.1). Lineage (NCBI taxonomy): Eukaryota > Metazoa > Chordata > Mammalia > Pholidota > Manidae > Manis > Manis pentadactyla. Next base: position 115,573,160 of record NC_080026.1, on the reverse strand, counting down.
AATGTCTTTCTTGTATCACTACTTCATTCAATTTTCTAGACTTAAGCACTAGTCTTCTCTCTCTGTCCTACTTCAGACAAGTAGAGAAGGGCTGCTGAGATCTCTGAATTGGGCTTGCAAGTTCCCATCACCTGGGTGATCAGGATGGGACTGCAGCTGTACAATCACGCTCTTTAGCAGCCTGCCCCCAGATCTCCTTTCTTTGCCTTTGGGAAGTTCTCAGAAGATAATCTCACTCCATCCAGTGCTCTGCGGCTCCCCCATATCCTGGGGTGGTAGGAGCTCAGTTCCCACGCTGTGCAGATTCAAGGGGACCCTGGCTTCAGGAGTGGGCAAGGGATCTGCCCTATGAGGAGCAGGAATGCAATGAGCTTCCCTTCCCTCCCTCTGCTCTTCCTTGTGCTCTGCTGCCAGCACAGCTGCTGTCATTTGCTGCTAAGTCTCACTTTAGTAATTCCTTCCTTACCGACACTCCTCTGGCCTGCTCGAGAAGTCTTTCTTAGTCAGAGAAAAGACCTCTCCCGGACCTGGGTTGAGGTTTCACCTAGTGCTCAGGGAACGACCTCCCCAGACGCAGCTACCTGACAATAGCAGTCCCTTTTATTTCATTGTTTGGAACTATTTGTTCATTAAAAAAATATTTTTAAGCACTTACTATGTGCCAGGCCCTCTTCTAGACCAAGAGCAAAGGAGATGAAAGTCCTTAACCTTAAAACCTTACCATTGGGGGTGGGGTGGTGGTGAGGTGGGGGTGAGTGTAGAGGTGGGGCTGGGTGTGAGGAAAGTCATCAACAAATAAGAAAATGCTGGAGCTGGAAAGCGAAATGAAGAGAACAGCTGATCTAAAGGTGCCTGAGATGTGGGCGGGGGTACCCACTATGGTGAAGTCAGAGAAAGCCGGGGTCTCAGCTATGTCCTTCCTTCACCAGGTTAAGGGAGGGATGGGGTGGGGAACCCGAACCCACTCACCAGCACCATCATTCAGTTTATGCTGAGTTGTCCTAAAAGTTTAAGGCACAGACACAACTCTAAGAAAAAGCTCTCTATCTCAGGAAGGCCGCTAAAGAACACTTTGCTAACCATTTATTGACTTTGCCTCAGAAGAAAGCAACAGAGAGCCCTCTGGAATCTGAGCAGGGTGCCCCTAATGTTGAACCGCCCCTGTGGGGCACTTGGCCCCCTGCTTCTCACCGGATGCCTTTGGCCCCGAGGACAAGGCGCGTCCTGAGCGCTTAGGAGCAGAACCTCGTGCCATAGCTGCGGATCAGGCCCTCTGGCACCGGCCCTGGGGGTATGCGTCCTGCGGGGGAGGGGAGAGGGAGGGATGTAGCCCGGTGGCTGGATAGGCTCACCCTCCTCCAGTGATCCCAAGCCGGCTGCACGCGCTTCGCTTCCCGAGGCCCAGAGACATCACTTTCGTTTCGCAGGTGGCTTTTGCGCGGAGGAACCCATCAAGTTCCTCCCCGCCGTGATGGTAAGGGAGCCGAGGCCGGCCCACCCCATCCAGAGCCAGCATCCCCCAGCCTGGCAGTGCTCCCCACCCGCAGGCCGCTGTCCGCAGGCCTCACCTTTCCCCAGGGTCCTGCTCACTTCCTCAGCCACGCCTCCTGGGCTCTGCACAGCGCCCAGCGCCCAACGCCGCCGCGCCAGGGCCCAGAGACAGCTGCGCTCCAGCGCGCCCCTCCTGCCCCAAATTCAATTACTGAGCCACTGAGCTCTGGGGGGCAGAGGGGACGTGATCTGAGCCGAGAGCTAGGGTACCTTAACCAAGAGAGGCATCACCCTAGATTATTCGAAAGCCTAAAGAGTAGGAAGAGTGGGCAAGAAAACCCCTTCTTTAGTAGAGCATTCGGGGGGGGGGGGTCACCTCCACATAAAAAATCTGTTAAGAATGGGCACTTAAAGTCCAGCACATATCTCAAGGAGGTTTAATGAGAATTGACCAGGGTAATGCTAATATGTTCTTTCGCATTCTAAGCCCTCCCTCCTGTATTTCTACGACACTTCCACATGTCTGTAAAATGAGAAAGGTTTTGTTTTGTTTTCGCTTTTCTTAATAAGGCCACACTTCTACATGATACAGCAGTTAAGAAAAACTTGTCCGTGTTGACCTCTTGCCCTGTCCTGACAGTGACTGCCTCACTTGCCTCACCCTAGTTCTGGCTCTGAAAAATTGGTGATGAAACAAGATACTTAGATGCAAAGACAAATTTGTAAGCTCTCTCCAACCCCCAGCATAAATTGCAGAGAAAACCCTTTCAGTTTCTAAGGTCACATTGCCAACGGCCTAGCAATTCAGGATCAGGATCCGCTTGGATAGCATTTCCAAGTACTTGAGATAAAGGAGATAGCTGGCTTTTGCTCTGACCCTGATCAGCTGAGGTCCTAAAATTTAGCAGGTGGAAAGATAATTTCAACTTTTTCAGGATTGAGGTGAAAGAGGAACTGCTTGTAAATAAATGGATTTTGTAGGATTTGACAGGTAAAGAAGGAAAGAAAAGTATATGTCTCACTCACACTGACTGATTTCCATGGATTACCTTATTTGATTCCCAAACTACTCAGTTAGACAACTAGTATGATTACTAGTTTATAAAATAGAAAGCAACCTTAGAAAAATGAAATTACTTGCCCAGTGACCAGCTACTAGGGATAAACAACGTAAAAAGTCTACAGCCTGACTCGAATAAACTGCTAAAGCTGATAACAATCTGGAGAGGACAGGATATAAGTCCCAAAAAAGATATATAACACATAATGGCTGCTCAACAGAAGTTAGCTGAATCTAAATATCTTCATTAAAATGCCCACTCAGAGAAACTTTACCTCCAGTATTCTCAGGATAGTTTGGACTTGGGATACTGAGTCACCTCAACAAGTTCACACAAGTGGGTGTATAAAACAAAGCTAATTTATTAATTTGCAAGAAGACTTTTAGAACATCATGCAGACTAGAAGAGATATGTTCCCTGCGTCCTGGGCAAGCCACATGGGAACCAAAGATGAGAAGGCAGCTTATGCTTGGCAAAGGTGGCACAGGAGCAGGGCAGGAGGAGTCAGGGAATGAGGTCCAATAGCGGGGTCTTTGTTCATTTCTGTGGTCCTCTAACCAGTGGACAGATACTGGCAAGGTAGACCAGTAATCCAGTCAGTCTAGCCTGTATATCCCTTTGGCCAGTGCCTCAGGGGCAGGGTTTACTTGGTAGCATTCCTCCTTTTCCTCTTTCATAATTTTGTGATTTTTATTTTATTTACTAATTTTGTTTAGTGTTTTATAAGCATTATCTCCCAGTTACACACACTTGCATTTGCCTAAGTTGAGTAACTCCTATACAGTTTCAGGATTGGTGGGCCAGGCCACAGGGGTTAATGCTCATGAAAATCAAGAAGACGGTTAGGTGGCCCAGATGGGTCAGCAGGAAGCCAAGCACAGAGCAAGGAAACGTGGTCCCTATCTGAGCAAAGGCTTGGGAAAGTGGAAGGGCCGGGGCTGACCACTTACTGCAGCCCCAGCATGCGAATGCAGTGAAGCCATCCTAAGGTCATGCTTGCTTTGGCTGCCTCAGGCCAGCTGGCCAGCCCAAATGGCCTCTTTGGGCTTTAAGGGCTCCCCTCATGGGTCATCTCTAGTAAGCCAGTCTCCAGGAGCGCCAAACCAAGGAGGTGTCACTCGCATGGGCTTTGAAGTACGGCAGACTTGGGCTGCGTCCTGACTCCCTGCTCAGTAGTTGGATGTTCTCTGTATTTGGGCAAATGTTCTATTCCAAGCCTCAGTTTCCTCATTGGTAAAATGGGAATAACCCTTTGTAGGACATGCATAGGTAGCGCTGAGCACCGTGCCCGGCACAGACCCATAATCCAGGTAGCAGTAGCGTCTCAAGACAACAGTGGTCAATGAAGGATCTATATTCTCTACTGAATTGGGCCCCCAACGTCCCCATCAGTGCCACTGCTCCCTCCTCTAAAGCTTGGAGAAAGGGCAAGGCACTGGGGACCCAGACTGCCCCAGATGGTGAGAAGGAAGGAGTTATCGGTTCTCTTGCGCTTGGTTTGTTCAGAGTGGAGGACAAAGCTGCTTGTCTTGACTTTTTGGCCAACTCTTGGAAAGGGAAAGTCAGGTTTGATGCATGTCCTGCACAGGCAGCCAGAGGGGACAGAGAGGAGGGAAGGTTTTCTAGAAGAGGAAGGAGGGTCATTTTGGAGCGCCCAAGAGGTCTGTAAGAACCTCATGAGCAGTTTCGGGGTCTGTGAATATTTCCTGTAGAATGTGCATCGCCCCTCCATCTGTGTGGCCTACTCTGTGACATCAGTGGAATGCAAGCACCTCACAAGGGACATCACTGTTGCCGAGGCAACCCCTTCACCTCAAGGTAGACAGGGAGGAACCAGAACCACCCTTCACCTCAAGGTAGACAGGGAGGAACCAGAAGAATCCTTCACCTGAAGGTAGACAGGGAGGAACAAGAAGCACCCCAACTGTAAGACGCCTATTGAAGGGAAGGTGCACAGGAGGAGTACCACAGGTGTGTCTGGCAGAGAGTGGCAAGGGAAAGAGGGCAGATGGAGGGTCTTCAGGCCTTGGGGTCAGCCGCAGGGAATACAGTACAGTGCAGTGCAGACAGCTGCAGTCTTGTTTAGTTCTCTGAGCTGTGACCTGGAACAAAGCACAGCTTCTTCCAGGGCCTCTGGCAGCTTCCATGGCTCTGAGCATCCTTTCTACAGCCTGAATGTGACGGGAGTAGGCGAAGAGCAGTCTGGAGCCGTGATGGGGAGATCAGAAAAGGGGCTTTCCCTTTTTCAACCTCACCCTCGAAGGAAAGTGAGAAAAGGATACTCATGTCCTTACTGGATGGGTGGAGAGGTTCAGGGGGTCAAAGAGAGCCTTCATTCTGTAATGAAGCAAGTATTTATTGTGCACCTATGATGTGCAAGGTGCTGTGCTAGCAATCTGGTGGCCTCGTGGAGTTTTGAATGCACACCAAGAGAAGGAATGCCCGGAATCCACTGCCCCAAGAGTAGGCACCAACTGGAAATGGAAGCACGGTCTCACACCAGCTCTAGCAGGCTCCTAGACATCTAGGTGGGTTAAATTAAACCTGCAGGATCCCTTCCTCCCAGGTAGTTCATGCAGTAATTCGGAGGTGTTTGAGATATACTCGAGATCTGGGGAGTGGTGGTAGAGGGGACAACCAAGGGTGTCAACTGTGTCCTATCAAAGACAAGAATCCCCCAGTCTGAGTGTCAGACGTGAGCGGACAACGATCAGCCGTCACTCCCGCCAGGTGCCCTCCTGCTGGAGTCAGTCTGTGATATCAGGAGTTGGAGCTCAGATTCCCTTCTGTTTACTGGGTTTAGTAACAGCCAGTATCTGATAATATTCAGACTACTTTGAGACCCTCAGGTGGAAGTCTCTAGAAAAAACACAAAGCCCATAATTCTCAAATGTCTCACTTCCCGATCAGTAACAGAGTGGGAGGAGGGCTCAGCTTTGAAGCTCTCCTGGGATGCTCCTGCTTTCTTCCAGGTCATTTCCCTGCACCAGACATAAGACAGTCTCCTACCAGCCTGCCTCAAACAAAAGGGAAGGTGTCATCATTTTGGCCCTGCTTGTTGGTGCAAAACCACATGCTCCTAACAAACTGTTCTCCTGGGAACCTGCTTCAGTAGGCTTCTTACTAGCAGTTAGGGGACCTGCCTGAAGTTCATGAAAAGGTCCTTTGCTGAGATTTGTTCCAGGGTCACTGAGGAGACAGGACTGCATGTGTGTGCTGGAAAGGGAGAGAGTGGGGATGCCTTGGCCCCACCACTATGTGCCACCCCAAAATGCTCCCAGGGCATCCATACTATATCCTCCCTGATGCCTCACCCCAAAATGCACCAGCCAGTATCAGAAGACCCCTCACTCCCTTTCTCTAATCCACTGCAGAGAAGGCTGCCCCGTCCTGTCAGCAAAAAAGCCATCTCAGATATCCCTGGTCATACTCCCAGAACCTCTGGGCAGAAGGAGCCTCAAGTTCAAACCTCATTTCCCTGCTTCATGCCCATATTTCTCCTAAATTGTCACCTGCCTTTCCCTAAGCAATACCAGGGGAAGTCCATAGACACACGTCTGATGTTTCACAGATACCAGGTCACTGAGCGCAGCATTATGGCAAGACCAAAGGCTTGAAAGTTGGACAGTCCCGGGTTCAAATCCTAGCTCTGTGATGTTGAGTAAGTGGCCTCAACTCCTCTGTGACGCAGTTTCCTTATGTGTAAAATGAGGACAGTGCCTCTTTCAGAGGTTTACTTTGAGGATGATACATGTAAAGCATTTTGCACAATGCTTAAATCTCAATAAATGAGGTGCATTGTTTGCTATTTACTAAACCCTCCCATGGGGTGCTGGGGCCATGCGACTTGTCTGGTTTTCTCCAGAAAGAGAGAATTGCTCATCACTCTACCAACTGCTTCTCTGCTGCTTCTCTTAGTTTGCCCTGTAATCCTCCATTTATCTTCAGATTGTGTAAGACTCCCAAGCAAGAAGGTAGGTGTCAAGAGGAGAGGCGGTGGTGGAGGGGTGGGGTTGGTGAGTTAAACTTCTGTCAGGGATCATTCCCAGGTCATTTAGTTGGTAACATTGCTAGTAAGTCAGTCTGCAGATAGATGAAGGCCCTCCAGACCGAAAGTGGCTAAGGGCTGTGTCTGGGAGGACTTTTTGCTCACATTTCCCAAGGAACTCAGCCACTGTAAGCACTTTGTCTGACTTCCACATGCCTCCCAGGAAAAAAAAAAAAAAATGCTTAGAAGTTACATAATCTAAGAATTCCATTCCATTTCCATTTCAAATTCCTGCTTCTGGGAGTAAAAGCAATGAGGTGAGGTTCTTTTCCCAGTCCTGACTCCATTCATTCATTCATTCAGCAAGTATTCTTGGAGCGCCTGCATCTTTAATGCCAGGCATCAGAGATGAACACTGGTTCCTCCTTCTAGGTGCTCAGAAATTGTGCAGGTGTCAGTGTGGATGCGGCCAGATGGGAGGGAGGGAGCTGTGAGCGTCCCAGGTGCCATGTTTCCTGCTTCCCTCTGTGGCAGCCCCTGGAGCCTTTAGGAGGAAATGGGCAGGTGGAGGAGGCAATTTAGCAATAGCCCTGGGCTTCTGGACCTGGGCAGGGATGTTGGTCACCTCTTCTTCCCAGAGGAGTCCCTGTGATGCTCCCAAACAGGATTTAACAAATCAAAGAGACCTGCCCTTGTCACTAATACCAATGCCGGTCACATCCTGTGCAGAGCACGGCCATGCAACTACCATGCCATCAAGTAGGTACTGTTGTCACAAGTGGGACAATCAGGATTCAGACTCAGGCCTTCTGATTGCAGAGTTTGGCCCATTCCTTCCCTGCTGTATGCTAAGCCTCTGCAAAGCGTTAAGCTCTTCTGAGTGGAAGACCTTTGGGCTGTTTCCTTCTGGGTGGTTTTGGAACAGGACTTATATCCTGCAACTTGGAACTTGGTGGCAGGCAGGGTTGCTTGCTGCACAGCCTTACTCATGTGTACCTGTAGTTTAGGGACACCTCCTGTGTGCCGGGTGCAGCCTCGGCAGAGCACAGGAATCACTCCACCCCCGTGGCTGGAAAACCTTGTGATTGTAGGTTGTTATTTTGTGCAGCCACAGGAAGTGTGACTGCATTCATGGATGATCCTGGGGGTAATTTTGCTGACTGTTCCTGGCCTTGTGTCTAGGTGCTCTGCTTTCCAAGGAGAAAGAGAACTGGTTTGCTCTGACCAATGGGACCCCAGTGTGGGAGTGCAGGCTGACGCCTGGCTCTGTTGTGTGGCCCAAGCAGCCCAGAACACAAGCAGAGAAGCCAGCCACAAACCCTGACGTTTTTTACAGCTGGGTTGGCCTCCCTCTTGCCTTTGTGTCTCTTGCTGTCCGCCTTTATTAAGATGAAAGGGTTTTTAGATATTTGCAGGCATAGAACATGAGTATGTGAGTGAGTGTGTGTGTGTGAGGCCCAGAGGGCTTCCCTTCCTCCCCACCCCTCTCCCCCTCTCCCCAGCCCAGCTGTGGCCCAGGCTTTGTGTCAGGTACTGCCCAAGCCTCAGGGGACCACAGTGGGAGAGAGCCTAGGATTGCACTGTTTGGGGACTAGCAACCCTCTAAGCCAGGACGTGAGTAAGACGTAGGGGGTGGGCAGTGGGGTTTGGAGGGCCGGTGGGGAAACTGGCCTTTTGCTGTGGCTGTGGAAAAGCGCTGGGGGCCGTCCTCCCTGTGCCTGAGAGGCCAGGTTGACTTTCTGACCTGGTCTCTTGTTCCCATCTAAGGGTCACAAGGAAGGTGGTGCCAGCAGTCTGTTTAATTCCTTCCATCCCCTGCTCATCTGTGAGAGGGGAAGCGGGTGGCCAAGGGAGCGCTTTGTCTCCACTTTGTTTCCCTTTGTATTTACTCCCTGGTTCCTACTCCACCCCCTCCAGTCTCTCCCCATGAAGCCCCTTTTTGCTGTTGTCTGGAGCCTGCTTTCCTCCCGCCCTCCCCTCCCCACAGTGAAAGTGTGGCTGTTCTTGGTATTCGCTACTCTGTGTAGAGGCAGGGGTCAGAGAACACAGTGGTGGGGCAAGAATGGGGACAGGTTTGGGGAGTCCTGGTACCCCTGAACTGAGATGGATGTTAATGTTCCCTCCTTGCCAGTGCTCTGAGGGTGACATGGAGCTTGGGGATGCTGGAAATTAGGAGAAATACTAGCTCAAGCCAAGCCAACATCAGACTGCATGTGAGGGCTGCTTCGCTGTGGGAAATGGTTAGGCTGCATTTGTATAGTTAACATGCTCCCATGATTTCATGTCTAGAAACCCAAGGTGGGAATCTCTCAGGGTCACGAGAGGCCCCCTGGTGCATACTCGCTGCAGGAAACACATCGTTCGTGGGGCCTCACTGCAATGACTGGGCAGCCCTGCTTTTGGTCTCCATCAGACGCTTTGGGGATGTCCTGACAGACAAGCCCGCCCTGGCCCTGGAGGAGCTCACCGCCCAGGAAGGCAGTGGGGTGAGAGCAGACCCAGGCAGCCTACTATGATGAAGGGGCAGCACGGGTGCCCGGGGACTGGTGGGTCTGGAAGGGCTTCGAGAAGTGCGTGTGGCTCCTCGGCTCTCTGCCTACTGGTGGGACCTCGAGCTTCTGCTCGGCCTCAATGCCTTGGGCTGCTGCGCATGTGCGGCAGCTAAGGATGGGGAGGTGGGTAAGCCTTTGTAGGGTGCCTGCTGTGTCTGGACACACATCTGCACAAGGCCCCAGATGCTGCGCTCAGAGGGGCTTAGTAAACATGCCATCTCCCTCCCTTTGTTCTTCTGTCCCTTTCAAGAAAGAAGCATTTGTCTCAGGAGTTGGGGGTTGGGGAAGGGTCGGGAAGGCTCTTGTGCTCCCTGTGAGGACCCCTGGGTGTAGGGTGTTGGCTTCAGAGATGTGAGGTGTGACATGGCGGGGGAGTATATGAGGGGTTCAGGGAACGCTCGATAATCTGAAGTGGCCAGGCAGGTGGGAAGGGAACTGAGGAGTCCCCTGTGGCTTGCTGGGGCCAGGCCTTGAACATCAGGCTTAAGGCTCTGACCTATGTCCCTTGGGAACAGAAACCCACTAAAATGCAGAAGGGAGACCTCCAGGGCCGAGGACGCTACCTGCGGTGGCCAGGAATTATGAGTGCTCAGAGGAGCTGATTCCAAAGGCCCATACCACTGCCAGTAGGATGGGGAGCCCAGTCAGTATGGAACCCCCAGGCTGCAGAGACTGCCAATGCCAGGCAGAAATGGGACAGTCAGTGGGGAAGCTGGGTGAGGACAGGAGGTTGCATCTCACTCTCAGACTGCATTAGTGTGCCAGGGCTGCCAGAACACAACGGAAATGTCTCCCCGCAAAGTTCTGGAGGTCAGAAGCCTGAATTCAACGTACCCACAGGGCCATACTCGCTCCTAAGGCTCTACGGGAGAATACTTCTTTTCCTTGTCCAGCTTCCCAGGACTCCAGCCATCCCCGGGCTGTGGTAGTATCGCTCCAGCCTCTGCTTGCGGCTTCTCTCACCTTCTCCTCTTTGCCATTTTTTCCTTTTCTGACTCTCTATAAGGTTACTTACCTGGATTAAGGGCCCACTGGGTAATGCCAGCTGAGCTCATCTCAAGGACCTCAATTTAATTACATCTGTAAAGATGCTTCCTTCCAAAGAAGGTCACATTCACAGGGCCTGGGTATTAGCACATGGACTTACCGTGCAGTGATGGTTGGATTTGAGGTGCCCAGGGAGAATAATAAGAGAAAAGGGGATGTAGGCCAGGACTCAGGGCTTTCAGGGGAGCCCTTCCTTGTCTCTGTGAGCTCAGGCCTTCTTGTCGTCCCTTAGCCTCTGCAACACCAGGCCTCAGTATGTCTGTCTCTCTGTCCCAAGACACTGATTTCCCTCTAGGCCCTGCAGCTCAGGGCCTCTGCAGTGGGGAAGTCAGGCACCATGGACAAAAGGACGCTGTGTCCCTCCTGGGATACTGATGGCTTCCCTGCCTTCTCCATCCCTTGCTTGTCAAGGGACATGCGTGAGCTGCTGATGGAGGAGCTGGGAAAGGAAGGATGTAGGCTCTCCCACCCCTGCTGGTAGAGTCCTGGCCTCTGTCCTTCCTGCATCTGGGCTGACCAGCTGCATGACCCCACTCCAGAGGACAGGGTTGGCATTCTGGTGACATTTTGGAAACTCCGTCTTCCAAGAGTGAGCCTGGGGAAATTTAATGCATTCAGGGGTGTGACCGGATGTGCTCTGTGAATCTGGCAGGTGTGGCCATGTGACAGCAGAGCTGCAGGACCTCACCTTAGTGTGGAGGCCACTCCTCTCACAGTGTGCACTTTCCCACAGGCTCCACCTCAGCCGGGCATGGGGCAGGGGTCTCCTCTCTGCACGCTCTCTCTCTGCCTTCCTCCCACCCTGGGTCTGCTGAGCCCAGGTCTCTACTCTGTCAGTCTGGGGTCTCCCCAGGGTTAGGGAGGGGCAGTGGGGTCTGGTTCCCCAATTCCTGGGACCTTAGACGGTAATACCGAGTACTCCCTGGTGCTGTAATACCCATTAGACTACAAGGTCTCTTAGTCCGCAGAGAGGCCACAGGGAGGGCTTTCATGTAGCCCCTAGCACAGGCCTGGCACACAGGCCTCATAATACTGGCAATGATCATTCTGAGGGCGGCTACTGGGACCAACTGGGAGACACTGGAGCAGTCAGGACTGGGTCTGGGGAGAAGGGTCAGGCCAGAGTGGGGGTGTTTCAGAGGTGGATGCAACGGGAATAGCAAGTAGCGGTATCACTAAGGGGGACAAGTGAGGAGGGTCCAGGGTCAAGGGCAGCCTTGAGGAATGCTTGGAGGGGTGGGGAGCCGCAGGGACTGGAGAGCAGACATGGGGAGGGCGCCGTAGACCAGGTCTGCAGGCTGTACGTGGCACACTGACATATTTTATTTTGGCTCACATGATTTGTAAAGAATTTTTACAATAGCAGTGACATTGTAAAATTGGGGGATTTTGATAATCTAGATTTCTGGCTTCTCATAGAAAAAAAGATGATGCTATTCTTGGTGCACAGAACATGTGATGTGGTGGCTCTGCCCCTTTGATAAAGCATGTGTGACGCAGCTGACCCCATCCCTACCATTTGGACCTCCAGCACCTGCAGCCTTGCCCGTTTTCTGCAGGGGTGCTCCCCTCCCTGGCATTTGGCGTTACAACCCCTGCCCCCAGGAGACGTGACTTGAAAGAAGGTATGGGACGGAGCCCAGTACAGGTTCTTCCCAGTGGGTGTGGTTTGGAAGGTGACTGGGCAGGGGGAGGGGCGGCTGCAGAGATGCTAAAGGAGGAGGGGCTGGGGGCCCGGAACCACACCTCCTACCCACTTCCTCAATTTGTTGTTGTTCCTCTTCCTTCCTCTTTCCTCTCTTCCTTTTTTGCCTGCCCCTCCCTCTCCTACCCAGACCTGAGGCCTGCCATAGTCCCCCTGACCCCTCCCTGTCCCTGTTTGGGGTGCAGATAAGGAGACCTCAGCCAGAGACGCCCAGTGGTAGCACTACGGCCTTGCCCTGGCTGGGGCGTGGGCCGGCTCTGCAGGGCCCTTCTCCATCCCAGAAGGGCGGGAGCCAATCATGTCGAGTGGTAATGTGTTCAGAGCTGCCCTTACTGAACCATCTGAGCTGAGTCCGCCTGTCCCTGGCCCTGAGTTAGGTGAAGAGGAAGGCGTTTCTGGAGACATCACTCCCACAGCTGGCCATCTCCTCCCAAGTGGGTGCTAAGTCAACTCCTGCTGACTTATGGGCTCCTGCAGCATGCCAGCCCCAAGTCTGGTGCCCTGGAGGAGGCAGGAAGATGTTCAGCCTCTGTAGCTCCCTGGAACCGGGACTGCGAAGGCAGGGACTGGTGGGTGACCTGACACAGTAAAGAGTAGGAAGGTGGCCTGGCCTGCAGGAGTGCAGACAAGGGGCGGGCTCCACAGAGGAGGGGCCTTGGAGCCGGACCTGAATGACGATGGGCGGGAAAGCTGGTCCGACTCCAGGGTAGGCTGCGGTCTCCACTACCGAGAAGCGTGTAATCGGGGATTAGGCAAGATAGGCAAGACCATGGGAGAAGGGCCGCACCGGGGCTTCAGACACACTGTTCATGGGGCCCAAACTCCAACACCAAGATTCAGGGTCAGACACGTACTCTGCGTTCTTATAGTCCTGCTTCTCCAAGGCTAGAAAGCTTGGAGGACAGCAGACCTGAATGGTTTTGGTGGACACTCCGGGCAGTGGTGCCTGGGAGGTGCGACCAGGCAGGAAGAGTTGGCAGGGCTCACTCATCCCCTGGCAGAGCTGAGGGAGGAGAACCCACTCACTGCAGACAGGGAGTTTGAGAAGCCACCCAGTGGACTTCCTTATCAGTCTCCTTACAAAGCAGGGAGGGATATTGCAAATACCGAACTGATGTTCTGAAAATTAAATGGCAAAACACACACAGAGAACTTATCTTCGTAAATGTAAACGCCACTACTAATGAAAATGGCTTACCTTTCCCTACTCCTCTTCCGTCTGGGTGGGAGTCCCTGAGGGGGTCCACAGGTCATGTCCAGCCCTCCAGGATCGCTTCCACCCACTCTCCCAGTCAAGCGTGTCTTCTCTTTAGGTCTGCTTCCTCATCTGTAAAAAACGGGGCTTAGATTAGTACAGCTCTAAACTCCGACTTTTTTAAATTTCTGGTTTTATTTCCCCAAACAACTATACCGTGTTAGCTGGGACTGTGAAACCCCAGCTCAAGGCCAGGTGCACAGTCGGGCTTCAGCCGAAACTTATCAACAGTTTGGTCTCCCTTGGCCTCTTCTTTCTCAGAGGGCCCAGAACCTAAGCAGTGGGAAAGGGACACAGCAACCCCATGGGGACAGAACTACAAGTGCCACCGACCCACCTCCTTTTTTCCATTTCATAAGGAAACACATCAGCTGCTCCTTTTAATTCTGAAGATGACGCCAGGGCCCGGGCTGCTTTTTGCTGTTGTAATGAGCAGAGCTAATGGCATCCGACAGGCTGGGTGTGGGACAAACCTTCAGCAAGCTTCAGAATCTGGGCTGCAGCGACACTGTGGGAAACCCACCTCCTCCTCCCTGGAAGCCTGCCTGGCTTGGGCAGGGGTGGGTCGCAGACTTCAGTGTGCATTAGAACCACCTGGTGGGCTCATTAAACACACAGGTGTTGGGCCGCAGTCCTGGAGTTTCTGATGATCAGGTCTGAGATTGCATGTGAAAATTTGCATGTCTAGCAAGTTCCCAAGATGCTGGTACTGTTGAGTTGGGGACAACATTTGAGAACTGCTGTCCCAGGGGGCCTACAGGGCTGCTGAGAAATGGGTCCTGGGTGCCCCTGCTGCGGAGGCCACCGAGCCAGCCCTGGGTGGGGGCAGGTGGATGATAGAGCTGAAGGCGGGTTGATGAACACTTTGTGAGGCTGGACACAGGCTCACAGTGCTCCCGGTTTGCGGTGGGAATTCTGTCTGGAAGGAGGTAGACATAGAACCAAGGGCTTGCACACCCAGATCTCCCCATCAGGTGGGCACAGGGACGGTCTATAGATGAGGGGTCCCCAAAGAACAGAAAAGAAACTCTTCCTCTGCATTTTCATGGCCTGTTGCCTCCCCACAGGGGCTATGGTGTTTTTCCTCCTGAGAATCAGCTGCACTCATCTCTGGGCCCTGCAGCACCAGCACAGTGGAAAGAACCTGGGCTTGGCAGGTGGAAGCAGACACAACAGAATGACTCTCAGCCCAGCTGTGCCTTTTCTGGTTGTGTGACTGGAAAATTACTTAGTCTTTTGAGCATCTGTGAAACTGGGATAACACCCACTGCTGAGGTTACAGGGTCACATACCCAGCACATCCTCGTGAAGGCTTGATAAACAGAAGTGTGCTGCTGTTAGACAACTCTCAGTGACATTCACTGAATAAGGCTCTGGTGAGTGAGCTGGTTTTGTAGGGTGCCTGCTGGGGCTGCGCTCTGAGCTCAGCACCTGACAGGGGTTACTCCCTAAGCCAGCCTCCCTGTGAAGGAGGGCCTGCTGTTAGCTCCCTCTCACAGGTAAAGCGCTGGAGCCCTAGGGAAGCTAAGTGACTCACCCACAGCCTAGGCCTCTTGCACTATGTGGCCTCGTTTCCCTCAGGCCCCCATTGTCTTGTCTGTAACCCTACTATTATCAGTGTTTCTGGAGCTTCCTGCATCTTTCCAGAGTACTTCATAGGGCTATCTGTGTGGCGGTCACCAACCCCTGAAGGCAACTTCATCTGCATATTCCCATCCCATGACAGCTATCCTTTTATGAGAAAGTATACCCAAGGGGCAAGCATTGTGCTAACGACTTTATATGCATTACGTCATTCAAGCTTTACCACAGCAGGTGTTTTATTCCCATTTTACAGATGAAAAGACTGAGGTGCTGGGTAGTGGAGTGGTTTCTCCAAGGTCACATATCTCATAGGTACACGTGCTAGGTTCCAACCCAGTTTCTCTCCCCTCCAGAGTCCTCTTAGCCCCTTGCACACACAGTCGATTGCTGCATTTGGTTTGGAGTCTGAAGTCCTGAGCCTTGCCTGCCCCAGTACAAGGAGGCCTTTACAGCCCTTCATCCACCAGCACAGGTGGCCCTAGGGAGGCTGTCAGAGAGATGAGGGACTCCCCAGGCATAGGGATTGGCAATGGCAACTGACCCCAGTTGGTGTCATCCTACCTGGAATTAACATGGCAACTGACCTCCTGGCTGGGAGTTCCCAAGAGCTATTATGTGACTTGTCAGGACCTGCTGTGCCTGAAGGTGGCTGCATTTGGCATGGGGGCTCCAAAAGGTCTCAAAATCCACAAGTTATCTCCAGACTGGCTGCTGACTGGTATTCTAGAATGAGTGTGCCACACCTGTGTCTTAACGTTCTGGTCCACGCTGATGAGCCGGCCTTGGCGGTTTGCCGCGGACCACCCTGGCAAAACTTTCCATTGATGTTTCACTAATGTAGAAGCCAGGGCTGACCTGTTTCTGCAATTATCTAGCAAGCTGCTCCTTGTCTCAGGGAAGAAAAGCTGGATGGCTGCCCCCTGCACGTTTTCCTCACCCCCTCCCTTTCCAGTCTGGCTTCCTCCACTTTCTCCTGTCCTCCGTTTCCTCCTCAAGTGGAAGCACAAAAGTGCCTCAGAGTTCACCTCTGAGGCCTGGATATTTCTGAATTCTGCTGTTGCTGGACCTCCCTCCCACCCAGCCCTCTTGGCTCCTCCTGACGCATGCAGCTGTGTACAGTGTGGACCCGCTTCTCGGCAGTAGGCTCTATCCAAGTGTGGCACTCAGGTCGTCTGCATCCTGGCGTTGCCGGGTAGAATCTACAGAGGTCCCTACCTGGTGGCAAATACCTGCTCCTTGGTGCCATGAGGGTAAAAATCAGAACAGGTGGTTATTAGGGTGCAAATTCAAGGTCAGGGAATGGGGCTCGGTAAAAACACAGTAGCTCCTAACAGCATGTGTTGGCATGCGTCAGTGGGGCAGTGGGAGGAACTCTCCTGTGTACTTTATTGTCCAGCCAGGGTCTCATGTGGCCATTTGCTCTCTTAGCTGCGGTCCCAGACAGGACAGAACAAGTGTGGAAAAAGCCAATTGTTGTTTCCCACAGTACCTGCCAGGGAGAGGAGAGGGTGTAATGTCAGGCTTATACTACAGGATGGTGCCTCTGAGACTTTAATGTATTAAAGATGATATTAAAATGCAGATTCTGGTTCAGTAGGCCTGGAGTGGGGCTGAGATTCTGCATTTCCAGCAAATTCCCAGGAGACATTGCAGGTGTGCAGTCTGAACAGCAAGGATTATAAGGGGTTAGCCCTTCCCCAGAAGTCACCTGAGACCTAAAAATCCTTTTATCCTGGAGGAATGGAGTGTCTCCTTCCACAATTAAATCAGATTTAAAGTTCAGATGACACATGAGAGGGAAACCAATGACTTGGTCACCCTGGTTGTCTCCAAAATTGTCCTGGATGAAGACCCAGGAGGTCAGTGTCTGAATTTGGGATACAGACTTCCAGATCAGAAGGACAGGTTTACAGTGGGGGAAGATCAGTTCACAAAACTGCTTCCACAAAGTTGTTATTCATTGAATACATGCTGTCCCCCGTTCAGTGTGCTGTCTATGCAGTTTGTGTGGATATCCATCCATTAGTGTGGTGACCCTGTGGGTACTGTGGCTTTCCTCTGCTGCAGTAAGGAAACGGTCTCAGAGAGGTGAGTTAATATGCCCAAGGTCACACAGCTAGTCAATGACTGGGCTGACTTTGGAATCCAGCCCTCCTGTTCTTCTCCACTAGACCTTGAGGAAAATGTGTTCACCACAAGGCATTCACTAGGAGAAGAAGGGAATGGCTTATTCAGGACTGTTTTTGGTTTCAAATGACGGAAAAATAACTCAAACTGACTTAAACAAAAAGGAGAATTTACTGATTTGTATGACTAAAGAGTTCAGAGGTGATGGCTTCAGACATAGCTGGATCCAGGGGTTGGGAGTCTGCTTTCCTCTACGTAGGCATCTTTCTCAGGCAGACCCCTACTTTGAGGCAGCTACAGAGCCACCACCAGCTGTTCCCTGTTCCCTTGGAAACCCTAGACCACAATCATATGTTCGTCCCTGGAGGTGGGGCAAGGTTATCCCCACCCAAGCCATAAGGACTGGGAGTAGAAAAAGGCTGATTCCCAGGCAAAATGGGGTACTGCTACCAGAAAGAGGAATGTCTGGGCATACAGAACAGAGATCCACCACAGTGGCTGTTCAGCCAGGATCGGTGGCGCAGAACTTCGGGCTCTTGTTCCCAGGACTAGACTTAAGCAGGAGAAGAGATAGTGGGTTCGGTGGGAGCAGAGCTCTAAGACACTCACCTGCTCGGGGAGGTGGAGGTCGGTGTGCAGGTCTAGGGAAGACTTGGCATTGTTGGGAGCTTGGTGTGACTGTCTGTCTGTCTCTCTCCCCCTAGGAAAGCCCCAGCATGGCACTGGAGCTCTTCCGGGTGTGTCTGGTGGTGGTGACAGCCATCGTCAACCACCCTCTGCTGTTCCCTCGGGAGAACACCACCGTGCCCGAGAATGAGGAGGAGATCATCCGCAAGATGCAGGCGTACCAGGAGGAGCTGCAGCTGGAGCAGCTACGCCTGGAGGAGGAGGTGGCACGGCTGGCGGCCGAGAAGGAGGCCCTGGAGCAGGTGGCGGAGGAGGGCCGGCAGCAGAATGAGAACCGCATCACCTGGGACCTGTGGAGCACCCTCTGCATGATCCTCTTCCTGGTGATCGAGTTGTGGCGGCAGGACCACCAGGACGGGCCCTCACCCGGTGCCTGGGCGGCACCAAGAATGAGCTGCCTGGCCTGAAGGGTGCACCCCTCCGGGGCCTCACCCTCCCAACAAGGCCATGCTCGACCACTTTCGTGAGCGTTGCATACGGGGAGCCACAGCCGATGCGACTCGTACCCGCGAGTTTGTGGAAGGCTTCGTGGATGACTTGCTGGAAGCTCTGAGAAGCCTCTGCAACCGGGACACAGACATGGAGGTGGAGGATTTCATTGGCGTGGACAGCATGTATAAGAACTGGCAGGTGGACAGGCTGCTGCTGTGCAAACTCTTTGTGCCCTTCACACCCCCAGAGCCCTACTACTTCTATCCAGGGCTCTGGTGCTCCAACCACTCTGTGCCCTTGGATCGCCAGGGTTATGGCCAGATTAAGGTGGTCTGGGCTGAGGATATGCTGGGCTGCATCTGTGGCAAGACCAAACTTGGGGAGGACATGCTGTGTCTCCTCCACGGCAAAAACAACTTGGTGCAGCTTGGCTGTGAGGCAGAAGACCCACTGTGTGCCCGAGATTCCCCATATCTAGACTCGGTGCAGGTCATGAAGTGGTTCCAGACAGCCCTCACCAGAGCCTGGCACCGCATTGCCCGCAAATACGAGTTCGACCTGGCCTTTAACCAGCTGGACACCCCAGGGTCCCTCAAGATCAGGTTCCGCTCAGGCAAGTTCATGCCCTTCAACATGATTCCTGTGATCCACTGTGATGACTCGGACCTGTACTTTGTCTCCCACCTTCCCAGGGAGTCCTCTGGGGGGACCCCAGCATCCAGCATTGACTGGCTCTTGTCCTTTGCTGTCTACGAGCGACACTTCCTTAGGATGATGTCAAAGAGGCTGCCTGAAGGTCCCTGCCACCTCACCTGCTTGCAGATCACCTCCTTTCTGCTCTCCAAGCAGAGCCGCCTGACCGGCCCCAGCAGACTTGGCAGCTACCACGTGAAAACAGCCCTGTTGCACCTCCTGCTCTCCCGGCAGGCCACTGACTGGAAGGCTGGGCAGCTGGATGTGCGTCTGCATGAGCTGCTCTGCTTCCTGGAGAAGAGCCTGCTCGAGAAGAAGCTCCATCACTTCTTTATTGGCAACCGAAAGGTGCCCGACACCGTGGGACTGCCCGAGGCCATTCGCAGGGCACAGCCTCTCAACCTCTTCCGGCCATTCGTCCTGCAGCGAAGTCTCTACTGCAAGATGGTGGACTCGTTCTATGAGCTGCTCAAGAATGCACCAGCACTCATTAGCGAGTATTCCCTACATATCCCCTCAGACCATGCCAGCGTGCCCCAAAAAGCTGCTGTCTAATAGCACATCCAGGATCCAGGACCCACGTCCACACCTCGGGGGCATCAGCAGGCCCTGTCCTGGGAGAATGGCAGGCTTTGCTGGGAGCCTCGGCTCCCAGAGAAGCCAGGCCCTATGGTGCAGGGGAAACAGAATTCCAAGCTAGAAGCTGGATTACTTTCATGCCATGGGAGTCTGCTGGTGAGGCTTTGTCTGGGTTTGGAGACCAATCCTTACAGCTTGCTTTGGATCCCCACGAATGGCCAGGATGGTGACAGAACACTCTGGACACTGAATTAGAGACTATCTACAAATAGTATAAAAAATAGTAACCACAGTGGGACCCCTATTGTGTGGACTATGAATGAAGGCTGGAAATCCCCACATGTGTCCCTATTAGTGCTTTGGTTGCAGATGCCTAGGGCCAAGCGTTATTGGAAATCAGGGTGTGTGGTCTTAACATGGATCCGTCTGCATTCCTGTAGATCCTCTATGATATTCAAGTAAAGGCTGACCTGGGATGTAAAAAGAATCATACCCAAATGGATGTTTTCATGTCTCTAATTCAGGAGAACCCAGTGGTGGTGCAGGTGCTAAAGGCAGAAGCTGAGAGACACAGGGTGACTGGGGCAAAGGATAGAGCCTGGTACCCAGGGTGCTGAGTTATATAGCTCACAGTCTGGCCTCTGATGCCCGGATCAGACAAAGTGCAGAGCTGAGCGGTGAGAGAAGCCGCAGCCCAGAGTTTTCCTCAGGATCCTAATCCTAGAGCAGGACATGCCTGGAAACAAGAGCCACTGTGGAAACCCGGCTCCATCTGTAGGCCCCTAGCTGTTCACTCCAGTGGGGCTCCCTCACCACACAGAACCCCCCTTTCTGGATGAACCTTGCCAGCCACATAGATGACCAGGACCCATAGAGCTGAAAAAGAGGGCCAGCTGACTGGGAACACATAGGGCAGCCCTCGGGGCCCAGCCCGCGGGCCTTGGCCTCGTCTCCAGCCTGGGTCAGCGGGGTTGGGAAGCCCCTCCCTCCACTGGTGGCATCACTGGCCCATGGGGAGTTCCTCTCTTGGTGTTACCTCAGTAGCCCTTGTGAGGGCCAAGGAGGAAGCAAGAATGAGGGCACCTGCACCAGCACTAGGTTCTCCTGCCAGAGTTCAAGCTGGCCATGCCTCCTAGACGCCATGCTCACTTACAGGGGGTGTCAGGCTCACCGGGGCCTGAAGAAGGATCCTACTCCAGAGGTGCTCTCGCCTGCCTCGGAGTGTTCTAGAAAACGGACAGTCTGCCTGACAGCGCTAACTCACAGCGGGAGGCTGGGCTCTGCTGGCATGGAAGCCTGTAGGAAGCCTTGCATGTGAGCTGGAGTCAGACTGAGCTCCAGAGAATGAGCCTGCCCACATGGTCTCCCACTGAAGCCCCAAGCCCCCCATTCTGTCAGGATCACTTCCAGAAGTGGGGTGAATTTCCTTATTTATTATCACCTGTGCCTTCCCATCCTCCTCATCCCATTCATCTTCAACTTTCCAATGAGGCAAGTTGTGCTTGGAGAAGGCCCCACAGCCAAGAGCCAGCGTCTAGAAGCCAAGACCAAGCCTATGTCTTCATCCGCTTCCTCTTTGCTTCCAGGAGAAAGTGAGCTGAAAAATTATCTTCTGGCCTCTTGTTTACTTGGAGAGGACAACTCAGTGGGGAAATTGGGGTCTTCTGAATCAGAAAGCAGTGGGGATCTTGGTGTTTCATGGTGCCTTATTTATATTAAAGGATGAATTAAATTCTTCCAAGGAGTAGAAACTAGTCGCAGTGTTTGTTTTTTAACTTCAAGGAGATGGTGTTCTGATAGCTAAGAATCTACAAGTTCAAACAGAACAAAAGCAGTTAATTTACTTACCTGCTGACATATTTATAAGTGCTAAATACAAATATTGAATTAAGCCCAAAGAGGGAGCTAAGGCTTTCAGTCTCCTTCTGATTTGTTAACACATGTTTCTTCCCTTTTCCTGAGGTCTCCTCCACCTTTTTGGGGGGTCCTCCTCCATGCCACACTCAGCCCCTCTCTCCTTTCCATACTGCAGCAAAGTTGTGGCTCACTGGATCAGAGAATTTGGAAGAGACTGCAGCCCCTCGCTCTTAGTCTAGAAGAGTTTCCTCCACGTGCTAAGCTTTCCATGGAGGAGCTCAGTCCCTGCAGGGGGGATGTCCTGCTTCAGGCCAGCGCTGCCCATCACTGGGAGGGTGGAGGCCACATAAGGAAGCCCACCTGTTGCAATTGTGATCCCCCTTCTCTGGGATCCACTTCCTCTGGAATAAAGGGGATACCACAGTCTCCACATGCTCCCTCTTTTGCCTGAGTTCTCAACTGATTCAAACTAAAGCAGGAAAGAGCAGCGCTGTTTAATGGGCTCCCTCAAATTCCAACACTGTCTATCATATTTTACTTTTTTATTTGAGCTCTCTGAACTTCACACTTGAAGACCACTCAACGTTATCAACTTTTTCCATTAGAACAAATTTCTCATTCCCAAACAGGACAAATCAACACCAATAGAAGGACTGTAAAGAAAACAGTTACATTTCTGTACAGCAAAAGATACCATCAACAGAACAAAAAGGCATCCTACAGTATGGAAGAATATATTTGTAAATGACATATCTGAGAAGGGGTTTACATCCAAAATATATAAAGAACTTACACACCCTGAACACCCAAAAAGCAAATAACCTGATTAACAAATGGGTAGAGGATATGAAGAGACAGTTCTCCAAAGGAGAAATTCAGATGGCCAACAGGCACATGAAAAGATGCTCCACATCACTAATCATCATGGAAATGCAAATTTAAACCACAATAAGATATCACCTTATACCAGTTAGAACGGCCAGCATCGAAAAGACTAAGAACAACAAATGCTGGCAAGGATGTGGAGAAAGGGGAACCCTCCTACACTACTGGTGGGAATGTAAACTAGTTCAACCATTGTGGAAAGCAATAGGGAGGTTCCTTAAAACACTAAAAATAGAAATACCATTTGATCCGGGAATTCCACTCCTTGGAATTTACCCAAAGAAAACAACTTAGCAGATGCAAAAAGACATATGCACTCCTATGTTCATCGCAGCACTTTTTACAATAGCCAAGATATGGAAGCAACCTAAGTGTCCATCAGTAGATGAATGGATTAAGAAGAGGTGGTACATATACAAAATGGAGTACTATTCAGCCATAAGAAAGAAACAAATCCTACCATTTGCAACAACATGGATGGAGCTGGAGGACATTATGCTCAGTGAAATAAGCCCGGCAGAGAAAAACAAGTGCCAAATGATTTTCTTCATTTGTAGAGTGTAACAATGAAGCAAAACTGAAGGAACAAACTAGCAGCAGACTCAGAGACTCCAAGAATGAACTAGTGGTTACCAAAGGGGAGGGGTGTAGGAGGGCGGATGGGGAGGGAGGGAGAAGGGGATTGAGGGGTATTATGTTTAGTACACATGGTGTGGGGGATCATGGGGAGAACAGTGTAGCACAGAGAAGGCACATAGTGGATCTGTGGCATCTTGCTGTACTGATGGACAGTGACTGCATTAGGGTATGGGTGGGGTCTTTTTCATGTGAAACCTTCATAAGAGTGTATATCAATCATACCTTAATAAAAGATTTTTAAAAATAAATAAAAGGAAAACAGATACATTTATAGATAGCCAAAGACTGAAAATTTTAAAAGAAAAAGTGCTTAGCAGAAGTTATGGTTGGGCCAGATCTTCCCAAAGAGAAAAGTATGGTGCCAATTACTTAGTTAAATCAAGCAAAGGACTCTCTTTATCCCATATAGCTCATAATCAACTAAGGACTCCCCTATAGCTATAGATCTAGATTCCTACATGACTGGCTGAGATTAGAGCAGCACAAGCCCTTTATCTAGGTTTCTATGTTCCTATCTTTATCACTCAGGCTTGACCAGCTTGTGCACTGTATCATGCAGTGTAGGATTGCAGTTAAGAAGGTGAGCTCTGGAGCCCGCAGACCCGGCCCCATGCTGGGCTCCATTCAACATGGAACCCAGGGCAACTTACCCGCTTCCTCCACCAACCCTCAATTTTCTCATCTGTGAAGTGGTGGCAGTGTTAGTGCCAACCTCAGAGGTTATGGTGAGGAGTGGCATAGTCACGCATGAATGAATGTGAGCTCTCATGAGGAGAAGGCATGGAGATCCGAGAAAGCAAGTCTGCAGAAGCAAATCCATCCCTGACAGAAAGATCAATGGTGTCCCCCACCCACCACCCTTCTCTGAGGAAAAGAAAGCAAACCTTGTTGTCCTAAGGTCTAAGACTTCATTATACCCCAGTATGGCATAGGTGAACCCCCCCGACTAGTGTCCTGGACTTCTGAAAAAATGACTATGGCATCACTTTGTTTGAAGAAACTAATAGGATGGTACTAAAACAGCAGAATCTGGCTAACGAAAATTCAAACCAAAGGCTATTTTAAGTCATGTATAAATAAAATCTTACCTACAAGGGTAAAGGAATGAATTGTTCAGTTTTTATGGATTCCAGATAGCCCCAAACCTTCTTGATGTTCAGGAATAGATCGTAATTACTCAAACATTTATCACTGGCTTAGAAATACATACTTCCAGCTTATGATTGGCCTTCATGGCACAAATCAGAACCGTATCTAATCAACTGATCAACTCTGGAACATCTATATAACTCTTCTGCTTTACAGAGCAGAGGTCCTCTTGGGAATCAAAACAAGTCATATACGGGCATTTAAGGGAACCCAGGATGGGTCCTTAGGGAAAGTAATGAGGTATTTTGAAAATAAACAGCTGCTTAGTAATTGATGTTTAGAATCTGTTTTTAAAGCTTTTCATTTACTCAGTGTAGGAGAATGTCTTTAAGTTTATGTGATGTTTATGAGTATGAGCAACTTTTATATAAGTACTCATAAAGTAATTCAAGCCCTAAGAGGGTCTACTTGGTACAATAAAGTCAAGAGTAGCATATGGATGAAATGGATGAAGCATCACTTATCTTCTGCCAGCCTCTCCCCACTTTCAAGATACATGTTCACATTCCCATGGACTTTCTTAAATCCAAGTATGACGTCAAAATTCCTTAAAGTTCTTGATACAGCAGATTAGAGCCCTGCCTCAGACAGATATTAATCTACCAGATTCCTCACAGGTCAAGTCTAAAACTCCAGTAAGAAAGCTGTCTTCCTATAAACCAGCACAAAGCACTGGCTTGTTTACAGACACATCCCGGGGATGTAGGAGGACTTCCTAGTTACACCTCCTTAGAGGCTTATCGAAGTCTTCAGGGCCCTCAGTAGGAGAGCTCCCTGCGATGTAAACCTGATACCTTTCAGACCTGTGAACTGACTCATCCCCTTAGAATCCTAGGCCATCAGTACTGGGAAGGCGGCTGGAACTCATCTAGTATGACTGCCCTCCCATTTGCTATTGATTTACACCATGATCACTATACAGAAGGATTACAAGTGCAGTGTAAAAAAGAAAGTGAACAATAAAATATTAAATATGAAAAGAAATAAAGTGCTAAGATTAGAGAAAATAGAAGAACAGAAGGTCAAAACCAGGAAGAAAAATAACATCAAGATAACAAGCCAAGGGTCCTGCAGAATTCCTTAAATACAGCTTTGAATTTGACTTGAGCTTCCTGGCAGCTGAAGTAGAGAGGAAAACATGTTGGGTTCCTGGTCCCTGTCTCTCTCATGGAAGCACAAGAGACTCACTTTATGGAGCAGGACACTCAGTCCCAGGGACGTAAAGGGGCTCTGGTTGTGCCAGAGCTAAGACAAAAACACCATTCTCCTAATTCCCAGAGTAGTGTCAACCCTTGTGTCACTCAACTTCAAATACATACGCACGAGGACTTCAATCACGGAAGTCTCTTGTGAATTCTTTGCTTGCTCTCTAAATTTAAGTATCAGACAAAAGCTTACAATCAGCAAACTCTGAACGCTTCTGCTGCTCTACACCCAAGGGTTGGCCCAGCTCTGAGCTTCCCTGTGAGAACTCTGTCTGCTTTTCTCCCTTTCTCTCAATCAGGGGCTCTGCCAGAGCACCTAACAGGGAGGTGAGACACAATAATGGTAAAAGGGCTTAGCAAATTCTCTGCTTCCTCTTTTATTCCATTGATAGGAAGGCCTTCAGGCAATTTCACTAAAGTAGTTCTCCGTGTTCTCAGACTAGGGCCTTTGCTTACAGCCTATTAGCTACTTGAAAGATTTTAGGACAGTCAGAAGTAAAGTAAACTGACAGTCATAATTTCCAAAGTCTTGTCTTTACTAAGTGTTTTATCATCAAAATGGAATAGGAAGCTGCTGTTATACCTCCACCCACCTAGTGGTTAATTCCCAGCATCATTTTTAAACTCAATTTTGAGTTCTTTCTGTCACCCACTAGCCACATGTAATGATGGCCATTCTTAATGTCAAATAGCTGCTCTCACAGTGGAATCCCCCACTTTCAGGACCATCGTCCTTGGTACCAACAAGCAAGGCAAAACAGCTTAGAGAGGAGGCCTCTGACGTCCCCCACTAGGCCACACACCACCAGGGGAGGGGAATGAGGCTCTAGCTTCTAGCCCTGAGGTTTCCTAGAAGTATTAACACAGCTTGCATTCAGGCTTAAGCATTGATATTGTGGGAAAAGCTATTCGATGTCCTGGACTATTAGAAAAATCTATCTTTAAAATGTTCTGTTCTCCAGTTCACTGAAAAATGACTACAGAGCATTCCTCTGCTTTTTTTGGATGTGATAAGGGATAAGGAGTGAGCATGAAAAGAAGAGGGACGGACTATCTGGCACGAGGAGGAGACACTATTTCTATCCCCTGGACGTTAAAAGCCTGGGTGAAGGGCCCCTTCATCCTCTGGGAGGATCTCTTGGGCTCCCCCTGGGGGCGGAAAGCAGATGCACGCTAGAGCATCAGCAGAAGGAAGAGGCGCACGGGGCTCCCCCTTGTGGCCAGCTGTGGTGAGGCTCACCCGCCGCCGCTCCCCTAGGAGGCTCTTCGGAGTTCCTAAAAGATAAAGGGAGGTTCTTAAGTTTTCAAATTTCGGGTCCCTGCTACATCGATCCATAGCTGAGGCTTGAGGTAGCGACGGTGAACCGATTTAATATAAAACAAACCAAGGATATATAACAAACCATACAAATCCATTTCTTCTCTAGTAAGAAGCCTTAGAAGTAGGGTCTGCGGCACAAGACCTCTCCTGCTGCTCACCAATCACAACCCAGAGTTCCCTATGAATATTCGAATGCAACTTGTCAATATTTGAGGATTAAAGGACCATCCTGAGAACTCCATGATGAAATCCGTTTAATGGCCATAATTCTCATGTCAAAATGTGCCTATAGGACAGTAGGGGGAACGCTAGGAGGGCAACGCTTGGTAAGGTAAATATCTTCAAAGTGATTGGTGAGTGAGTATTTATCAGATCTCCCAAGGGGGAGAGGACTTGCCACGCATAAAAGCTGTGGAAGAAATCACAACAGGAACACTTTATAGGGCAGTATTTTTAAATGTTATATTTCTATATGTACAAAAAAGATACACAGATACACCAAACTTAAAAGTAAAAACAGAAGAGAACCCAAAAAATGTGCTTTAAAAAACAGGCAAATAGGGGATCACGGGAAGATGGTGGCATGAGTAGTTCAGAGGCATTCTCCTCCCCAAAACATATATATTTATGAAAATACAATGAATACAACTATTCCTAAAAGAGACACCAGTGGATGCAGAACAACAACCAGGATACATCTACATCTGTGAGAACTCAACATCACACGAAGGGGGTAAGATACAAGCTGTGGCCAGGTGGGACCTGAACTCTCCCCCACCCCAAAACCCGGCGGGAAGAAAGGAGTCCGAAAGGAGAGGGAGTGAAAGCCCAGGACTGCTAAACAACCAGCTCTAGAAATCTGCACCTGGAGTGCAGACACAAGGTACACGGGGGGCTGGATACTAGAGAAACAGAAAGGCAACACCTGTGGGCAGGTCCCCGCAACCGGTGCCCCTGAGACAAAAGAAAGGTGAGTGATTTCTGCAAGTCTTAAAGAGACAGGGACCACACTGCTGGAAGAAGTAATCCCGGCACACTTAGCTAGCAGCTGGGAATCCCGGGAAACCTTAGACGCCCTAAACCCCGGGGAGGCAGCGCAGCTCTGAAGCCCCTCATGGCACTAAGCAGCCTGCCAGTCTTTCTTCCAACTGGCGCGGATCCCGACACACCGGCCCAGTCGCGGTACAGTGGCAGCATGTGTCGGGGGTGACGGTGCCTTAAGGGACCAGGAGCAGATCGCCTGCGCCAACGGCACCAGAGGGGACCAGGAGGGGATTGTGTGAGCCCGCAGTGGCGGCGAACAAACAGCCCGGGTGCAGCTCGAGCACACCGGTGACAGTGGAGCCAGAGGAGCATGGTAGAGGCCCACACGGGAGAGAGCCATGCGCACCTGCAGCGGAGCCAGAGGGAGCAGGCGCGCTCCCAGCAGCCGACCGAAATCCTAGCCAAACGCACAGCCGCCCTGACCAGACCCAAAGGCCGCTGGTGGCGAAGATGGCGGCGTGAGTAGTACAGTGGGAATCTCCTCCCAAATACATACATATTTTTGAAAATACAATAAATACAACTATCCCTAAAAGAGATACCAGAAGACACAGGACAACAGCCAGACTACATCCACACCTGCGAGAACCCACCACCTGGTGGAAGGGGTAAGATACAAGCAGCACCCTGGTGGGACACGAGGCCCCTCACCCCAGCTCCCGGCTGGAGGAGAGGAGTCGGAGCAGGGAGGGAGAGGGAGCCCAGAACTGCTAAACAGCCAGCACTAGCCATCCGCACCAGAGCACACACACACAGTGCATGCGTGGGGTGCCAGAAACTAGGGAAGCAGGACAGTAAGACCTTTGAGCCAGTCCCGCAGCCAGCACTCCTGGGACAAAGAAAAGCGAGTGCTTTTTGAAACTCTTAAAGAGACAGGGACCCCACAGCTGGACGGAAGCATCCCGGGTCATAGTCCAGCAGCTGGAAATTCCAGGGAACTCCGGGTGCACTAACCCCCTGGGCAACAGCTGAGACCCCTCATGGAGGTAAACAGCCAAACAGCCCCCGTCCATTACCCCTCCGGGGCTCCGCCATAGCAGAGCAGCAGCCTGAGGCTGGCTACGCCCACAGCAAGGGAGCTTCATCCATACCAGCCGGGCAAGATACAGAGACCCAGTCTAAACATAACTGCCGAACACAAGCCACTAGGGGTCGCAGTAGTCCCAGTAAAGAAAGGCCAGGAGCATTTGGAAAAAGTCTAGGCTCTCCCAGCTGACAGACGCTTCAATAGCATACCATTGCACCTATCAAACGTGAAAAGGCAAAAAAATTTGATCCAGGCAAGACTAACCCAGACAGCTTCAACATCTTCTATATCTTCCCCTAAGAAGGAACCTGGGGAGATAGATTTAACCAGTCTTCCAGAAAAAGAATTCAAAACAAAAGTCATAACCATGCTGAAGGACTTGTAGAGAAATATGCAAGAAAAAAGGAGGGAGAA